>NC_056729.1:967375626-967605626 GCF_019279795.1 Protopterus annectens
GTTAACTACTGTGACTGCAATGTACAGGGTCTTGAGTTCTAGCCTTGCAAAGGCTGTTTATTTTGTTGTTGGAGCAGAACACGAGCCATTGGGTACAGAGTGATTAAGGCACTTTAAAGCAGTTGTGAGCGGGTGTGCGTGGGTTTGCGCAGAGCTAAGCAATATTAACCTCCAGTTATAGTTTCTTACACTCACTTAGCTTCTACTTTGCTTAATCTGTGTAGGCAATGCATACACCCGCACAAACACACCTAAACATGCTTACTGGTGCTTATATATGCTTACTACTGCTTATTTATGCTTAAACCTGCTTACTAGTGCCTTATTCATTATGACACTGACACTTCACTCCAGTTCACTTTTAATTGTTATTATGCAGGTTATACAGCAGACGGATGTCAAAATATGTTCATATACAAATTACCAATGGAAAATGGTATGTGCTGCAGTGGGATTCGAACCGGGAATGTCTGTTCGTTAGGTGGATGCTCTAACCACTACACTATTGCTGTGTTGCTTCATTTGCATATATACCCATATACCCATGGATCCTAGTTGCCCAAACAGCCACTCCAACACTTCACTGACACAGCAGTCATCCATTCTCCAGTTGGATACACGGTGTATCCACACCACTACACATTGGCCACTCCCTACTCCTGTATACCCATCCCATGGGTCGACTCACTCCATGTATCCTCAGACATCCCAACCTTTTAGTCCATGAACATTGGTGAAATGAGTGACCAAGAGGACACTATTCACAATTTTGGGGGTTGTCCCACCTAGGATACACGTGTCTTTATTTCAAGATTAGACTCTATACTTCATTACATCGTTACTCCTGTTAACAAGACACTACAATAAATTAATAACTAATACTATGTGGTAACGCACATGTTACACATGAAAGCTAATACTGTATGAGTTTGGCGAAATTATATTGCAAATAGGACCGGTTTAGTGATTGGCATTGCCGTAGTAGGCAGATCACAGGAATGATTCCATTGTTTCATAGTGAGAAAGTCTTCACATTTTATTTTTTGAGAACAGCACTGACTTCAGACAAAATACACATTCGTCCCTTCCCTGTTATGCACAACCTATTATTCTATCTACTGTCGAGGTTTGTAGGGGCACTTTCATGTTATTTATGTCTGTAAAAGGAATGAATGTGTTACAGGGAATGTACTTCTACATATAGATGTATGCATGTGTGTATGCATATATACTTATAATGAACTCGCTGACCTCCATGAGGCGGTCCAATTAGAACCAGGCCATCCAACCCTGACACGCCTGGATCCATAATTTCATACCATGGTTCCTCCACCCCACCCGAGTTCGATATACACGCATACCATCCATTCTCCAGTTACTATCACAGCCATAGCACACCTCCACACATTGCCCTCTCCCCAGCGTTAGGGACCCTACACGTATGTTGTCCCAACCCATGTATCATCAGGCTTTCCCACCATTTGTTCCTTGAACATACCTGCCCTTGCTTGTGTAATGGTTGGATGTCCACACAACCTAGCACTTTTTAGGTAGTCCCACTAGGGACTACCCTGTAATTGTTTGTAAAGTAGACTTAACAGATCAACAGTGTTACTCCCACTGGTAGTATCCTGCCTGTGGTTTGAGTAGCAGTGATTTGCTCACCCCTGCCCAGCTTGATATGACATAAGCTGACAGCACTAAATAATACTGGAGTTGCTGTTGATTTCCTTCTCATTCTTTTTGTATGCTTTATTGTCACGATGTTCATTCTTCATATATATATCTGTACATACACATGCACATACAGCTACATAATTATATACATTTCCTATGCTGTTGCATGACTGTGCTGGACGATATGTTTGTGATAACATCAGATTTATGCATATCTGCCATAGCTTAGTGGTAAATCACACTGGCTGTGGTGTGCAAGGTCCTGGGTTTGACCTTTGCAAAGGCCATTTATTTTGTTGCTGGGCAGAACAAGGGCCATTGGATACAGAGTGATTAAAGCACTTTTAAGCAGTTGTGAGCGTGTGTGTGTGTGTGTGTGTGTGTGTGTTTGCACGATAGTAGGCTGTGCTATCTTCCGATTACAGTTTCTTAAATTCAGTTAGCTTCTACTATGCTTAATGTGTGTGGGCACTGCTTACACCCGCACAAATGCGCTTAGACTTGCTTACTGGTAGTTATACATGTTTACTACTGCTTATTTGTGCTTACACCTGCTTACTAGTGCCTTATTCATTATGACACTACCACTTTGATTAAATGACATTAGTTAAACATTTCATGCAGTACTCCAGTTCACATTTACATGTTATTATGTAGGTTATACAGCAAAAAGATGTGACATTCCACATGGAAAATGATATGTGCTATAGTGGGACTCGAACCGTGAGTGCCTGTTCGTTAGGCAGATGATCTAACCGCTACACTATTGACATTAACGTTGAGTCTGCATGTTTTTTTCTATTTGGATGATTTTGATGTGTAAGCTACGCTAAGCAGACGGCAGCGACGCGCAAACATGCTACGCTTTGCTTACACTTTTAATGATGAAGCAATACAAATGTAAAATAGGGATATGGGGAATCTAATTGGGATAGTTCTAGGGACAGGGGATCAACATTCCACTGCCTGCTTGTGTGTTTACTACTTTGATTTTATTTCAGTGTTCGTGGACATTCTTGTTTGCTTAGCATACATTTCAGTATCCACGGACACTGAATTAATTGCTTACTAGGTGAATTGTAGGTTGTGCAACTGTGGGGGCATGTTTAAGCCTCCATAGAGAACTTAAACACGCCCCCTGCACTCGCATACATTTCCTGTGCACGTCGAGGGTGCGACAGTGCGCACTCATAAATATTCATATGGTGCTGCTGCACTATCTGTAAGGAGGATGCTCGGCGCAAGGCTAAAACCGTCCTTGCGCCGAGCTTCATGAATCCTGGGGTTGGTCTTTTTTTACACACACACACACACACACACATATATATATATATATATATATATATATATATATATATATATATATTGCTTAAGTGAGTTGTCTATATGTGTGTGTGTTTGTGTGTGTATACATACACACACACACACACACACACACACACACATATATATATATATATATATATATATATATATATATATATATATATATATATATATAGAGGTTATATGTATTTCATACATTTTAATCTCTTAATGCAAGAAATCTACACAAACCTAGGGGGACAAAGGCACACATAGGTGCAATTTTTAAATACTGTTGTTTTAAACTAAGACAGTTGATAGAATAATAGGGTTTGCATTAGCATGATTTTTCCTCGAGGTATTAAAGGCTGAAACATAAATGTCCGTCATTGTTCTCTGATTTCAGTCTGCAATTATTTGCCAGAAAATCAAACATTTTATGTGGGACTTACCAAAAATATAATGCAAAAATATGGATTCTGTGAAAATCTGAACAGTTGAGAAGTACGTATGATCAGTAGCATAGCAAG
Source organism: Protopterus annectens (assembly GCF_019279795.1). Classification (NCBI taxonomy): domain Eukaryota; kingdom Metazoa; phylum Chordata; order Ceratodontiformes; family Protopteridae; genus Protopterus; species Protopterus annectens. The sequence continues at coordinate 967,379,139 of NC_056729.1, forward strand.
GATGGGGTGAAGGAGGCACACACCCCAGGTGCACCCTCTTAGAGGGTGCAGTTTGAGTGCCATTCCTGCATTTTTTCTGTACCAGCATTTCCGAAAACCCAATATAGAAAACAACATTTTTGTACTGTTGCTGGAAGGAGGAGGTATGCCCATGAGGGGTGTATGCTTTATACTGCCGTAAGCGGTTTATCAGAGCATTTCTTTTTATTTTTTGCTCTTCCATTAAAGAGTTTGTAGGGAGGGGATGTGCCTGTGAGAGTTGTGTTGCTGTGAGCATTCTATCAGAGCATTTCCTTTTATTTTATTTTATTTTTTTTTTGCTCTACCACTGAAGAACTGGTAGGGAAGGGGGCATGCCTGGGATGGAGGGTGTGAAACTTTAGACTGCTGTAAGCAGTCTACTTTCTTTTGCTCCTCAGGATAAGCAAGGGGGTGGGGCACTAGTTCAGGGACTGGCAATGGGTTCTGGGTCAGCCAGCTACTCCTCAGGGTATGATATGCACGTGTTTGTGTGTGTGTGTGTGTGTGTGTGTGTGTGTGTGTGTGTGTGTGTGTGTGTGTGTGTGTGTGTGTGTGTGTGAGTGTTTGTGTGTTGAAAATGAAAGAAAAAGCCAATAAAGGACAAACAGTCAGAACTTTATTTGGAATTGAGCCATTTGAAGTCATTTGTGTTTTTCTCACCCACAAGGGACTTTTCATACAACACTGACAATATCATTGCTGTCTGCAGAAATTCATTAAGTCAAATATAATAGGTTGCAAGATGCTCATTGTCTATCCTTTGCTAGTTTTTGTTTTATTTTAATATGTTTATTTTTGTTTTTTGAAATGACTTTATATATTAAGAATATCTTCTGTTTTCCAATTTTAGATATTTTATACACACAACTCTTTATATTTATATATATATATATATATATATATATAGAGAGAGAGAGAGAGAGAGAGTCATCTAGCTGTCTCTTTCTCTATCTACCTAGCTACCTCGTCCACATTTTTTGTGTAAACACACACACACACACACACACACACACACACACACACACACACACACACACTAGATAGATAGATAGATAGATAGATAGATAGATAGATAGATAGATAGATAGATAGATAGAAATACAGAGTTACAGACAGGTAGAAAGACAGAGAGATGTTTATCTACAGATTGATAGATAGATCCACAGTCAGGTGTTCATACATGTGTGACTTTATATTTAATAATGTCTGCTTCACAATTAGAGCAAACCTGGAGGTTAGACTGAAACGTTGAAATTTGTCAGAAGATCTAGTGTGGTGTTAGTGACAAAGAAACATTGATCAATGAAATATAATGGTTAATGTCCTTACTTTTGCTGGAGTGGTATGAAATTCCAACACAAGTAATATGATTTTTCTATCTGTCTCAATATCCATGTAGCTCTTTGGTTCTTTGGCTATCTAAATGCATGTATACATTGCACACAGACCCACAGACACATGTATATCAAAACTTCAAATTTCTTATTGTCAAGACCATACGATCGAAGTTTTAAAACTTCGAACCATTTAAATGGAGATCGCCGTATGTAGTGGAATGATATATTTACCATTTTCCTCACTGTAGTGGGATGTCAGAGTAGGTATATTTAATTAATAAGGGGTGTGGGTGGTGCAGGGGGGATTGCCCCCTGCAAAAATTAAAAAAAAAAAAAAAAGTTTTTGTGTCAGTTTTTTTTATATGCATTTAAAAGTTTCAAAACTTTGATCTTATGGTCTTGACTGCAAGAAATTTGAAATTTAGAAGTAGATCCATATATATATATATATATATATATATATATATATATATATATATATATATATATATATATATATAAATAAATAAATATAGCCATACATACATGTATATGTATATATATATATATATATATATATATATATATATATATTCCTATATGTATAGGGAGAGAGAGATTGATATAGATATATGCATACAACATACATATCTATAAAAAAATATTTTTTCTTCATCCTTAGAGAGGGTAACGTTACCACTACATGCTTAAAAAGCAGATTTTAAGGAGGGTAGTATATCGCGGCACATCATTTACAAAGAGCGTAGAGCATCGCACATTGTTGTTTTTGATACATCAGTGTGTTTACTGATAATATGTACATACTTTCATGTATATTGCTACTGCAAATAGAAGGTGTTCTCACAGAACTGAATTACTGTCTGTAAAGCTTTGGTTCACTGATGGCACTGATTAGTGAAAACAAGCAGCTGTGTGTACGTTTATGCCAAATTTCACAGCATATGATATTAGAATAGTACCCCAGATGCCAACAGGAATGCAGGGATTTGCATAATTGCTATGCAGTTGTTCTACAGTAAACAGATTATTAACACAAAAATGGTAGCTCCTGCCAAGAACCTAAGTTGGCTGCAGTTTTCAAACAGCTTACTGCCTTTAGCACTCAGTATCCCCCAATGAATATTTTTGTAAGCCAGCCTGAGTCACCATTAGCGTTCTCATCATCCTGTTAAACCATTTTTATGTAGGGTAATGAGAAATGAGAAATAAATCTTAAGACCTTAGCACAAAGTATAAAGGCTTATATTCATTCTTGATAATCATAGACAATGAAAAGTGTCATCATATTACACTAAAATAAGAAAACATTGTTCTAATGTGTGCAAACAACTGCCATAAACTAAAATGTTAGGTCCTAATTTCACTTTAATAATTTCAGTAACTAATACTTATCAAATAATGCTTTACCTTAACTTGAATTTAGGATGATAAGTGATAAGAGTAGGTAATATTTTTCCTTGGACTGACCTTACAATGGTAAAAATATGTCAGAGCATGCATTCAGTAAATGTTATACTATATGACTCAGTTCCTACCATCCAGCTGTTCAGCGGCTGTGTACTGCTGAATATTTGGCATTTTTAGCTGCTCTTCTGGTCCTTGATTTTCATCTCCCCAAGGAGCAAAATCACCAAAGTTAAAACCCTCTATGTCCAAAAAAAAATCTCATTTGGTGCAGTTTCTGAGTGTTTGATGGCAGTGTTTTCTTTCATGTTATATATTTCTCCATTCTTTGTGTTTATGTCACTGTGGAATTGGTGTATATATGTTCTGTGGGTGGGATTATGGGCTTACCACCACATAGATAATGCACAGGAGACCCTGTAAAAATACTTACAATTAATTATTTCATGGGGTTGGTTTCTCAGGCAGTTATGCATAGTGAGTGTTTCTTGAGGACTTTTACAAGTGATGCCTTGCTCTGTTCTTTTTATCAGTAACAGTATGAAAATGCACATTTCTCCTATATTTTCTACATTTTCTTTCATAATACAATGCTTTCTAGTCTCTGCTTTTTGGTACTTATTTATTTGCTTTGATGATACAGTAAGTGAATATACATAGTGTAGAGGTTGACAAAACAAAGTTGTATGAAATGAGCTTATGCAGAAGAGCTATGTACAGATTTTATTAAGTCAAATGCAACATAGTTACATACACAGACTGAAGCAGACAGTTGTATTCAGATAGATTTATTTGCAAACAAAATATTTACAGATCTTTACAAAATGCACAATTAATATGTATGTCTGGCATACAAGGCGATCTCGGACCCTGCCTTGATGGGACTGTTACAGATCTGCAAGTCAAGCTCTTCTTGAGTAACCCGCATGTGTGGCCTAAACCTGGTCTGTAGCATCAATAGGACTTGTTGGCAGGACAGAATTGTGTCTCAGACACTCCCCCATCTGTGGGATAGACTCCCTCTCCATGTCAAGCAGAGTACCTCTGTACTCCTTTTTAAGCACAACCTGGATAACTGGATGGGAAATAGAAAATATATCCCTGGAATTCCACCCGTGTCCCTGCTGGACGTGGGCATCGGGTGCTGATTTGTCTAAACATGGGCTAAACTCTTGGCTAGGGTTATAAGGGCTTCAGGGCCAATAGCATAGTAACTTCCTATGAGCCTGTGATCCTATGCAGATCCAACCAGTGGTGCTAATTGTTTTGTGCATGGAGTAGATCTTATCAATGTTAAGCAGCCCTGCTCTACTTTGTTATGATCAAGCATTGCACTAGGCAGTTAAATCTGCAGGAATTGACCCACAAATAACAAGGGCAGAATAAAAAACAAATTTGTTTCTGCCTGCTGTCTGTGCCAGTAATGAGTCCCCTATCTTTTTGTAACATAAGAGAATCTTTTGCACTGTCTTTTTGACAGTGCCTGGTAACAGCTTTACATCTTTGAAAGACAGCAAAACGTTTAATGATTTTTTTTCTTTCTTTGTAACTAGTAGTGCATTAAGGAAATAAAGCTCCATGCACTACAAAGAATTATGACTGGGTCTCCAATCATAACCCTTTACTACGTGTTCTCAACACAGATGCCCAGATTCACCCCGGAAGCTTTGCTATCAAGGTGAATTTATTGGCATCCATGTCTCAAACACATAATAAAACAGGTTATAATTGGTGACTAACTCATAATCCTATACATTAAGTGCAGATTTATGGGTCTGAGCTAAGGTGGAAGGTGTACATACACAGGACATACACTGAATTTTGCATTTTGAGAATTTACAATTATGGACTATGCTAATGGGGAGGTGACTAGCTGTCCATTTTAAAATATGTTTTAATAACACAGAAATCCTCATTACCAAACTTCAAATGAATAATAATAAGAGTATAAATATTGTCTGTGTCTAGATTCCCCCAGGCAATAAGATATGCACTCTGGAAGATATCTTCTAATGGTTATCTACTACCTACTCCCAAGAAACCATTGTTCTTGGTGACTTTAATACTGACTGGTGCACCTGCTCAGCTGAATCCCATGTCACCCATATAAATCTATTTGGGTTCACACAAATTATAACCACTCCCACTAGGATTAGTAAACCCACCAACAGGGAAAGTATCTTAGATTACTTCTCAATAGCCACTCAAGCTTGTATACAGCTGGGACTCTCCCCGATGACCTAAGTGATCATTCACTAACTTATATTATTAAGCATAAGGCAGAAACCCACCACAAGACTAAGTACAAAACAATCAGAAATAATAAAAACTTCAATCCTACTAAATTCCTAAACAAACTTAAATCGGTCAACAAGTCAATCCTAAAAAATCTACCATTAGATGAAGCCGTAACTTTCTTTAACAATAAATTCCTGAGCATCCTTGACTCCCATGCTCCTGCATGTAGTATAAAGACTAAATCTAATACTGCTCCATGGCTCACAAAGGAAATTAAGATAAAAATCAAACTTAGAAATATAGCCTGGACCAAATGGCGAACAACTAAAGCCCCCCTTGAGCAAATGAGATATCGTCAACTTAAAAATGATACAAAAAAAACTCATTTTGCTAGACAAAAAAACTACTACCAGAACCTCCAATTTAAATACCAAAACAATTCCCAAAAGTTTTGGGCAGGCATTGCTCGACTTCTTCATCCAGGACAATCTACTACCCCAGCCCCATCAAACTACACCCATAAATCCCCAGAAACTGTTGCCACTGCCTTTAATAACTTTTTCACTGAAACTATTCAGTCCTTAGCTAACCAACTTATTCCCACCCACTCTAACTCTACCACTAACACCCCCACTTCTCATCCCCCCTTTAACTTCCAACCTGTCTCTACCACTTTTATCCGATCCTTTATGAAAAAACTAAAACCAACCACCCTTTCTGCTGACCTCCTTCCTGCAGAGTACCTACAAAAAGCTGCCAATGCCATAGCATTCTCAATCTCTGTCCTAATCAATAGAACACTAACTGATGGAACTATCCCCTCAATCTGGAAAATATCCCATGTTATCCCACTCCACAAAGGTGGAAGTTAAACAGAACTGTCAAGCTATAGACCCATTGCCATTCTCTCACTACTAGCCAAATTAATGGAGAAGTGCATTCATAAGCAGCTTATGGACTCTCTCATTCAGAACGGTCTGCTTGCCAACTCCCAGCATAGCTTTAGGCCACATCACAGCACCACCTCTGCCCTCCTTTCTTTTACAAATACCATATTCCAAAATAGGAACAACAACAAGCTATCTTCAGCCCTATTTCTAGACCTGTTGAAGGCCTTTGATATGGTCAACCAGAAATTAATCATCCATCCCCTAAAATCCATCTCCCTAGATAACCATGCTATTCAGTAGTTCCTATCCTATCTGAATGGCAGACAACAGGCTCTATTATTGCAGGGCAAACTATCTGCTACCTCTCACCCTTGGAGTCCCTCAGGGCTCTATTCTAGGTCCTCTACTCTTTTCTATCTTCATCAGCAATCATCATACTGCCATCCCTAGTGTAACCTGCATTCAATATGCAGACAATTCTACCCTGATCTGTACGGCCTCCTCCCCTTTAGACTGCAAACCTTAACACAAAACACATTTAACACAGTTGAAAATTGTCTCTCTAATCACTGTCTGTTGTTAAATCCCAACAAAACTAAACTGCTCCTCTTTACCCCCACCAGTAGATCCACCCCATGTTCCTTCTCCATAACATCCAACAATTGTACCTCTATCTCTCCAGATGACCATACTAAGCTTTTAGGAGTAATAGTGGACAATAATCTCAAATTTGATCTGCATATCAATAAAACTATAAAAAACATTAATAAGAAGCTTGCCTCATTATATAGAAGCAAACTTTTTCTAACTCCATTAGCTAAGACTGCAATCACCCACTCACACCTACTCTCTACCCTTCTATATGCCTCCCCCATACTCTCCAATTTGAGAAAAACTGAACTTAGTAAGTTCTCTCACTGTTACAATCACATTGCCAGATTTTCCATAGGCTCAACATATAGGACACATCACTGTCAAAACCCCAGTCTTCTCAGGTGGCTAGAACTGACAAGCCTACTTTTGTTCAATCAGCTTATAGTGTAGGACACAAAATTCTGTACCACAATGAAAATACTCCAGCACTCAAAAATATCATAAAGCCATACAGTAATTCAAGTCAACTATGATCATGCAATAAACTGTTGGTCCAAACCCACAAAGCCATTAAATCAGACGGTGACTCCCTGTTTGCCAATGTTGTTGGTAAAACTTGGAATTCACTTCCATCTAAACTTACCCTCGAACCTTCTTTAAGTCTCTTCAAAAAAGGCCTCAAAATGTATTTTAAGGAGCACTGGCTTTGTCCCTGTACTAACCCTGATTAATCACTGCTTATTCAATGCCTTATTTAAATTAATATTGTACACATCTCTTGCTCATAATAGCTTGCTGCAACCTGTAGTTTTTGTATACTATTACACACTGTGTATATTGTGAGTACCTACTACAGGGCTTTGTAAATATGTTTGACTCAAATCTGTTATGTTCTGTCTGTGTTATCTGGAGCTTTTCTGCCCCGGGCCTCCACTGAAAATGGACATATATCCAGTCGAACTATCTCCATCAACAAATGTAAAATAAATAAATAAATAATTAAATATTTACAACTATAGGACTTGGTTATCTGACCCTTAAGTTCTGCAGTGAAGATAGTTACTACACTTTCTGATGTCCAGAGGTCTCATGCTCCAGCTAGACCGGATGAAATTTGACAAGGCCTGTTCAACAGTTACTAGATGAAATGATGGCCAATGTAGAAGAGGAATTTTACACTATTAAGATACTTTTTTTTTTTTATTTGTGTGCTACAGGTGGACACTTTTCAGTTTTAAGCATTTTAAAAGTTAAACAGCTAGGGAGGAGCATGGATCTTCCTGTGACTGGAAGCCAGTTTTGTTCTTTGAAGGCTGGTATAGTAGTAATCACTGCTGCTATATACTTCTCAGAGGTACAGGCAAGCACAGGAGGACTATGGTTGACCAAGTTCACAGACGACTGCAAACTGGGGGCCATAACTGACTCTACGGCTGATACAGACATCCTCCAGAAGGGTCGCACTGAGACGGATACCTGGTGTCAAAATCATGGTCTCAAGCTAAATGCCAAAAAGTGCATAGTCATCCCCTTTGGAAAAAAACAAAGTACCCACGAACTACCACATACGTGGTAGTCCCCTAAATACAGAAAATGTAATAAGGGATCTGGGGACCCAAGTAGATAGTAATCTATCCTTTGATAATCATATTGCTAAGGTGGTTAGAAAATCCTTCTATGTGGCCCACCTAATCACAAAAGGGTTTGCATCTAGAACAAAAGAGGTTATTGTGCCCCTCTACTCATCACTTATCAGACCCATCATAGAGTACAACACCCCATTTGAGATGTACCTTACAAGACACCTGCAACAGCTGGAAAGACCACAGAAGTACCTCACTAAGAGGATTACTGGCCTCAAACAGATGCCCTATGCAGCCCAACTGAAGAAACTCCAGCTGTACTTGGTTGAATACCGCTTAATCAGAGGTGATCTCTGCCTGACATACAAGGCCATGTCAAACCCAGAATTGATGGACATGCTCCACCTAAAAAACAAATCCCAGAGAGCCACATGCTCTAGGGATCTAAACCTCACAAAAATAATAAATAGGACGTGCTGGAGGGATAGATTCCTGTCCCAGAGACCCCTCATGCTTTGGAACAGGATTCTAATCTACATTAGGCAGAGCCCCTCACTAACACTTTTCAAGAGAAACCTTGATGAGTGGATGGGAAACAGAAAATTTACCCCAGGGATCACTGCAGTGGCTCTGCTGGACAGAGGCACAGGGAACTAATGGCTCTGCTGGACAGAGGCACAGGGAACTAATCTAAGGGGGCATTGAAAGCCAAAACATTCTGGCTAGGCTTATAGATGCCCTTAGGCATATAGCCTAGTACTTACCTATGAACCTATGAACCTATGATCATTTACAAAGTGCATTCTAAGCTAGGGATATGCAATTTGATTGCAATGGCTTTTACTGCTTTCAGTGCATTCAGAGTGCATTCAGACAGCAGTTGCAAGACCTACTAGGTAAAGCAGGACAAAAGGAATTGGTGTTGATAATGGGTTACCTGAATGCACATATCAGGACAGATGGAACAAGATATGAGGACTGCCTGGGTACACATGGGTGGGGCAACAGGAATAAAGAAGGAGGGAGAGGCTATTCTAGACTTCTGTCTGGCAAATGCTTGATAGTGGCCAACACAAGGTTCAGGAAGTGAGACAGTCACAAGATCACATAGAAGAGTGACCAACATGCAACTCAGGTAGACTTCCACCTAGTAAGAAAAGGGCACTGGGGTAGAATTAGTGATTGCAAAGTCATCTCCAGTGAAACAGTCAACCCACAGCATAACTCACTGGTTGCCACTTTCAGCTGCAAGCAGTGGTCAGAAAAGGTTCTAAGGTCAACAGAGACCAGGCTGATGACCTAGAAGTTGACTGGAGAGAAAGCACATGAGTTCCCTTTATCACCTCAAGAAGAAGATGAAATAGGTGGAGTTAAAGAAGAATGGCAGTGCCTCAAAGTTTCATGTGTGAGGACTACAGAACAGATATGCAGCCAAGCCGGGTATGGAAATAAGGTTAGAAAGCTGGTGGTGAAATGACAAAGTCTACAAAATCATGAAAAGAAAGAAGGAAGCTAGGAAGGAATACTGGTTGGCTAAGAAAGAAGTTGTAATAGCAAAGAACAAGGCATCAGAGACACAAAGAAACTATATCAGGCTGAAAGGCAATGGCAGAAAGATAAATAAGATAGTTAGACACCCTTCATAAGGGAGGCTTGCTCTCCAGTCCACTGGACATTAATGGCAGATGGAAGGAGTAGTTACAGTAGCTTTTGAGTGAAGAAAACCCCACAAAAGTTATACTACCCAGACACAGCCTATGATGAGATAAGAGGAAGAGACGGCAATAGAAGAAATAAGAACAGTACTAACTAAAATGAAGTCAGGAAAAGCAGCAGGTTCAGATGAGGTCACAGCAGATATGATAAAGATGTTGGGTGAGATGGAGGAAATGGTTCCTGAGGGTTCTCATAGCAGTATGGAGAGAAAAGCATATCCCAGATGACTGGAGAATAAGCATACTAGTGCCCGTGTTCAAGAAAAAAGGGAACATTCACAACTGTGGGCAGAACAGAGATATCAAACTTCTTACATGAATGCTCTGAAGAGGAGGATTGATAAATGAATACAGAGAGTAGTGGAAAGTAAGATGAGCAGTTCAGATTCAGATCAGAGTGCAGCACAATTCAACCAATATTTTCATTGAGACAGATACTTGAGAAGAACCTGGAAAGGAGTAAATAGTCCAACTAGGCATTCTTAGACTTAGAGAAAGCATATGACAAGGTCCTAAGAAAGCTGATTTGGGCAGTTTCTTGGTGGTTCAAAGTCCCACAAACATTTGTAGAATTAGTACAATCTACATACAAAGAGTCAGTGGCTCAAGTATGAGAAATGTTTGGTCTCACTGAGGAGTTCTCAGTGCGAGTGGGTGTACATCAGGGTTGATCTCTGAACCCACTGCTGTTCATACTGGTGATGGACTACATTAGCAACCAGTTTGGAAGGGATAGATCAACAAAGTTGCTGTACACACATGGTGTAACATTACAAGCAGACTCTGAACAAGAACTTCAGCAAAGGATAAGGGAATAGAATGCAAAACCGAAGGCACATAGGATGAAACTAAATACAGATAAGACAGTTGCAATGGCAGCAAATGGGTGAAATCAGAAGAAGCTGAGAACTGAGATAGAATGGAAATAGGGGAACAGGTTAACAGCTTCAAGTATCTGGGAGGGGTGGTTGAGGCAAAGGGAAGTCTGAATGAGGATGTCAAAGCTAGAATCAGAGGAGCTGCAGCTAATTGGCACAGTGTCAGGTGTAATGCATGATAGAAGAATGCTGAAGAAGTTAAAAAGAAAGGTGTACAAAACAGTGATGCAATTCATACCACTGTATGGTAGAGAAACCTGGGCAATAAAAGCAGAACAGATGAGACAACTAGAAGTGATGGAGATGAAGTAGTTGAGACAGGTGGTGGAATGAAGACTGTGGGACAGAACAGCAGAAGAAAGTAGATCCAGTTGTAAAAAAGGTTAAATAAAACAGATTATGGTGGTTTGGCACAAGTGCATAAGTGCAGAAAATTTGGGACAGACACAAAGAAGGTAAAAGGAAACATGGGCATCCATCAAAGAGGTGGATGGATTTTGTGAGAGAAGGCCTGTGACAGCAAGGCATGAGTGTCAAAGATGATAGGATAGTGGCAATGAATAGAAAGAGATGGAGGCAGCTGACATGGCACCTCATCCCCATGTAGAAAACAGGAAAAATGGGGTTGATGATTGTGGTGATGATGATTTAAATAAATGATGTAGGAAAACAAGCAGCATCACAACTACAAGATCAAGAGACCTATACTGGGCTTGCGACATAAATAGGATGTGTTGGAGAGACAGATATGTTTCTCAGAGAATTCCCATTCTCTGGAACAGGCTGCCCATCCATGTGAAGTAGAGTTCCTCCCTAAAGCTATTTAAGCACAATTTGGACCAATAGATGGGTAATCTAAAATTCACCCCTGGTCTGTAAATCACACTCTATATAAATCAAATGTTTTGGGTCACATTTGGGTTGCATCTATAGGCTTATAAGGGTCCTAGTGGTCATTAGGCCAGTATACACCTATGAACCTATGACTCCGTGAGCCTATATTCAGTATAGCAAATTTTAGTTCATGTTTGGCAGGTTTGATTTACATTCAACTTTCCCTCAACAGATCAGTCCCAGGTAGACTAGGCTGGGCAAATGGACACCAGACACCCTCCAGGGGCTGTTGGGCTTTATGACAGGCAAGAAGCATGCACTGACCAAACAAGGTACATAAAACCGTCCTGCTATTAGCATCAGTCCCTGCCAGGACCTTAATCTACTAGTAAATGCCCATGCCCATTTTTGGCAAGTCAGTCAATGTGACCAAATTACCTAGAGTCAATTTTTACACTGTTGAGTGCTGAGCCCCAACATGGCACACAGTCTGTTATCTCTGTGCACACCACAGCTGGTCAACATAATTCTTTCCCTGACAGGCACAGCTTAGACTCTATGCCGCCCATGGTGCCATTCAGTTTTTATGGTTAGCTTGAGGTTGAAACACCCAGCATGTTTTTTTTTTGAGAGGCGGAAGGAATTCCACAGCGATAGAGAGAAACTAACCTGGTTCCTCAAATTGATTATTATTTTTTTTTTTTTACAAAGAAAAAAAAAACTTTATTGGGCATATCGTAATATTTCAATAAAATTTACTCACTTAACAATGGAAAAGAAAGAGAAAGAAAAAGGATCCAGCAAAGCTGAATGGTTAATACAAAGAAATATATCATGGAAATAAAATACATGAAAAGTACAAGTCAGTAGTGTAACGTTGGTGATCAAAAGCAGATCAGAATACTAATTATCAGAAGGGTAAAATAAGGAAGATGAGATAGCAGCCTGGAAGACAAAATATCATTGCTAGAGCCTTCCTGTGTCCTGACAGAGTGCTCTTCAAACTATCTGGAGATATACAGAGCTGAGTATATTTTTCTGGCACTTCAGAATTGTGTACTGGTAATTATTGTTTGACTAATTTTATATCATTGCTGGCTGACTTCAGAGTTGTGCACTGTTATTTTTGCTTCACTGTATAGTTTTTCAGATCTCTGCTGAAGGTGTTGGTTTTCCCATACTCACCCTCCCTATTCCTGTCTTGTTGTTTAAATTTGGAGACTTTTGCAGTTGCCCGCCCCCACTGTAGATTTGATCTGGGACACTCCCCTCAGTCCCATCTCTTTACCTCATTCTACCTAATAGACTCCTTCTGCACTTGGTTCTAGTCATTTTTAATTCAATTGCATTTTTTAAACTGTTTGGTCTAACATTGCTACATACTCAAGTGTGCTAGCTTGCACTGCATTTGAATTGTTTTTACTGCTGTTTTAGCTACTTTTCTGTATATATATATATATATATATATATATATATATATATATATATATATATATATAAAATAAAATACCTTTCCTGTAACTAGTGTAGTCCAGATTCAGATCTGCTGTATCCAGGACTGTATGTAAGCTTCTGAGCCCCCCCCCCCCAAGCTTTCTGTGTTGGAGAGAAGCCGTATAGCTATCAGTGGGAGTGGTAAGCACTAGGTAACCTATCTACCACATAAGGAGTGGTTCTGGCCCAGAAATTGTAGTTATTGGCTGTTTGGGCAGTTTTTCCATCTCTCTCAACTTTCTGATTTAAAAGCCCACATTTGCACTTGTTTCCCCCCTTTCCTGTAACTAGTTTAATCCAGATACAGATTCTTAGTTTCAGCACTTGAATTGCTTATTTGTGATCAGCACTTGTTCAGAAGTTGTAAGCACTAAATAGCCTACTAATTACTACAGCACTCATCCTTCCTCATTACCTAGAGGAAAACAGTTTTTTTTATTCAGGCATGTCCAAGAGTCAGCTCCCAGTGTTCTCTCCTGTCTATCTGATGAATCTGGGCATCTTGGGGCAATGTAGAAATTGCCTCATTTACACAGACAACCCTCTTCTCCTACCACTCAACACTACAACCTGTGAGAGATGCACTTATCTAGCCAAACTGGAGGTAAAGCTCTCTCCAATCAAGACTGAACTTGACAGTCAAGAGGAGAAGGTTAACACTTTGACCACACCACACTCATCACATAGTCTCACTAAATCTACACCACCAAAATCCACACATAGAAACACAAAAACATTTGCGGAGGCTCTCAATAATAATCTGTCTAAGCTTCAGAGACCTCCAAAGCAGAAATGCAAGCAACCTCCATCCCCCAACACAACCCAAATGACACATAGCCCACAGACTCAGTGTGCCACTCAACCACAGCCAATAAGGCAAAACAACGTACCCAACACACTAGTCATAGGTGACTCTATAGTCAGGCACACTGATGGCCCACTCACCAGGCTAAACAAGGAGAAGGTTACTGTCAGCTGCCTGTCGGATGCCAGGATCCGCCACATAACCCATGCACTCAGGTCACTCCACAACAAGTACAAATATGACTCTGTCATTGTCCATGTTGGTGTGAATGACCTGAGACGTACTTCCCTGGACTACATGAAAAAAGACATGGAAGAGCTCTCCAATCTTGTAGCCCAGGCAGGTATGACCCTAGCCCTGAGTAGCATTCTGCCATCACCCAGAATGATGCCGCAGTACAAGGATAAAATGATTGACTTCAGCAATTGGCTAAGCTTCTGGTGCCATTCTAAAGGGATCCAGTATCTGTCTGCCTGGGATGACATGGTCAACAGACCATGATACTTTACCAGAGATGGCGGCCTGCACCTGTCACCCCTGGGATTCCGGTTACTGGCTAAGGTTCTTGCCGCCCCTATAGTGCCTTTTTTAGGCAATGTTCAAATGACAAAATCACTACTGTAACAGGAACAGGCAAGCAAAAACTGAGGGTGATGCTACTCAATGCTAGAAGTCTAAATTTCAAAATGCACTCACTGGAGGCACTCCTTAAAATGGAGAACATCGATATCTGTGCAGTGACTGAGACCTGGTTCAAGGCTCCAGAGAGCACCCCTGCACTATCAGGCTATAACTCATACCACACTTTTCGGCCATGTAACCTGGACCGGAACACCAAAGGCGGAGGCATGTCCATATTCATTAAGGATATCCACACCTCAGGCCAGTTGCTCAGCATAATGCAGCCGAGGTTATCCAAGTGCAACTAACTCTGGGCAAAACTGCAATCCAAATTGTAGTTTGCTACAGATCACCCACCATGCCCCAGGATTCCCACTCCTCTTTTCTTGATGTACTGGAAAATATTAGGGTTCAAACAAACACTCTAATAATGGGCAATTTCAACTACTCCACCATTAACTGGGAAAACTACTCATGTACCAACTCCTTTGTTCAACGCTTTCTGGAATTCATAAACTCCAATGCCCTGGATCAACTTATCCACTCCCCCACCAGAGGCAACAATATCCTAGATCTAGTCATTACCAACATGAGTGACCGGTGTTCCACACCTGAAGTCAACGCCTCATTGGTCCGATCTGACCATAAGCTAATTACCCTAGATATCCACATACTGCCCCCACCCCCCATTAAGGAAACCATGGTAAAAAATTTCTCCAAAGCCAACTTTATGCTTCTTGAGACAGAAGTGGTGAACTTCATGACACCCATGCAGATGGACAATACAGTTATGACTACTGAATCCTACACAATTGCACTTTATAAGCACTTACATGAGTGCATGGATCATGCTATCCCAAACAGAACCAAAACACTATCCTCCAAAAAAAGGAAGCCAATCTGGTGGTCCCCTGCCATAAACAAACTGTACAAAAGAAGGAAGAAACTGTTGCAAAAGAGAATAAAATCCCATGAGTGGAGGAACTCCCTGGTCAGCCTCAGTAAGAAGCTGTGATCCCTGATAAAATCCTCCAAAGCTAGTTATGAAAACAAAATCGCCACTGATTCTAAAGACAACCACAAAGCATTCTATAGCTATGTCAAGAATCTCAATGGCAATACTCAGATCTGCTCTGAGTTACAGCACAATGGCAGTAAATATACAGACCTTACTGATATTGCCAACATCCTGGCAGATAGGTTCAGTGCTAACTTTACCTCCCTCTCACCCCCTAAACAGCCCATCTCTATACCGGAAGAATGCAAAGTTCCTGTATTCACAGCTGCACAAGTAAAAACCACACTCTCCAAAGCCAAGAACACAGCATCCATGGCACCAGACAACATCCCAGGCTGCATTCTACATGAACTACAGAACAAACTGGCACCTCAACTAAGTACCATGTTCAATCATAGCCTCACCTCAGGCTTTGTGC
The DNA here is from genome assembly GCF_019279795.1 of Protopterus annectens. Classification (NCBI taxonomy): domain Eukaryota; kingdom Metazoa; phylum Chordata; order Ceratodontiformes; family Protopteridae; genus Protopterus; species Protopterus annectens. The sequence goes on from NC_056729.1 coordinate 967,394,989, forward strand.
CTGCTGAATGGCGTACAGCGACGGTTATCCCACTCCACAAGGGGGGAGCCACCACGGACCCTGGGAACTACCACCCCATTAGCCTGACGAGCCTGGTCTGCAAGGCCATGGAACATATTATCATGGAACTTATAAACAAAGACATTGGTAATCTCCAAACTCTGGACCCCACCCAGTTCGGGTTTGTAAAATGCAGATCATGTCTCCTAAACCTGATAGACTTCTTTGAAGCAGTCACCAAAGCCGTTGACAAGGGTAAGGTGGTTAACACAGCCTATCTAGATCTTGCCAATGCTTTCGACAGCATCCCCCACTCTGGAATTATAGATAAACTCAATAAACTAGGTATAAATCCCTATGTCACAAGATGGGTGGCCAACTGGCCCACTCACAGAACCCACACTGTGAAAGTAGCAGACTCCAAATCTGACTTCAGACCAGTGACAAGTGGAGAACCACTGGGTTCAGGCCTGGGTCCTCTCCTGTTTGGTATCTACTTCTCTGAAGTACAGGCTAACACAGAAGGTCTTTGGCTAATGAAGTTCACAGATGACTGCAAACTAGGAGCCATAATCGAAACTCCTTACGATGTGGACATCCTACAAAAGGGCCTCACTGAGACAGATGCCTGGTGTCAAAGCCATGGCCTCAAGTTCAGTGCCAAAAAGTGCATTGTCATCCCCTTTGGTAAAATCTCTGTACCCATGAACTACAACATAGGCGGTAGTATGCTTAACACCGAAAGTGTGATAAGAGACCTTGGGACACAGGTGGACAGTAGTCTCTCCTTTGATAATCACATCACCACAGTAGTCAGGAAATCCTTCTACGTGGGAGACCTCATCACAAAAGGTTTCTTATCCAGAAAAAAAGAGGTCATTGTTCCCCTCTACTCATCACTCATTAGACCCATTATAGAGTACAACACCCCTTTTGGTATGTACCTCACAAGACATCTATAACAACTGGAAAGGCCACAGAAATACCTCGCAAAGAGGATTACAGGCCTCAAACAGATGCCCTATGCAGACCGTCACAAAAAACTCTGTCGCATATCATCTACTCAGATGTGATCTCTGCCAAACATACAAAGCTATGTCAAACCCAGAACTGTTGGACATGCTCCACTTAAAGAAATCCCAATCCCTCCGAGCTACACACTCTAGGGACCTAAACCTTGTCACCACAATAAACAGAACATGCCGGAGGGATAGATTTCTGTCCCAGAGACTTCCCATACTCTGGAATAAACTACCTACCTATATCAAACAAAGCTCCTCATTAGCACTCTTCAAGAAAAATCTTGATGATTGGATGGCAAATAGGAAATTCACCCTGGGGATCACCTCTGTGACTCTGCTCAACAGTGGCACAGGAAAATAATTTTCTTGGGTGGCAAAAGCCAGGGTACCTTTTTGGCTGGGCTTGTATGGGCCCCAGGGCCGATAGCCTAGTACCTACCTATGAGCCTATAATATCAGGAAATAGAGGAAGTGGATATCATCATAATATACCTTGATAATATTAGCCCCTTTGTACTGAGAATTAGTAAGAATAAATTAAAATTTCTCTGTGCAGCTTGAAAAACAACCCCAGTGTATGGACATAAGTGGTGCAGAAACAGTCTAATGGTTGCTAACTAAAATGGTGATTTATTTGTTGAAAAAGCCATATGAAGAGAGATATCCCACAAGGCAAATGAAAGATAACAAGGACATGTCAGAATTGTTTAAACAGTGCAAGGGAAATGGCTGAGTACAAAAGATAATATATCTCGGAAAAGAAGGTATGTAAGCAGGATGGTAAAAGCCAATGAGTCAGTAGATGTTTCAGTAAAAAATGTGAATAAGCATTTCTTCACAGAGAATATGCAGTGTAAAATACTACACTTTCTGACATGGTTATATGGATGTAAATGATACAGAAAATTTAAGATCTGATTCAATATACTTTGGCATTCACTGCTAGTATCATAGCATTTGGTTCCCAAGCCACTATGATCCATCTTATCCACTGACCTTTTTGTTTAGTATTTCATCTGATTGCCACTAACACCAGGAACTGATTCTTATTATGATCTTACACATCTTGCTGGATGACCATCTGGTGCTTTTACTGGCTTCTGTATATCTGAAAGGTTTGTGGGCTTGCATGCTGATGATTATGGGATCATATGCTGCTGCCATACTGTGGTGCTGGGGTTCTGTAGCCTGCCTTTGATTTCTCTGCTCAGATTTTGACTTGTCATTTTTGAATTATACACTTGTGACTAACACTTGACTTGTCATTATGCTGCTGGTCTTTGAGGCAGCTGCATCTACATCTGGGTTTACTTCCAAGACATTTGTAGCACCACTTTGGAAGTCCTCGTATTGATAATTTGTATCCTACTGTTTCTAATGCCTCACCCCCCTTGTAAATGTTTCCAACCATGTTGAAGTTTTTAAATGTCTGGGAATATGCCTCAGAGACTGTGGTTCTTTCTTTATTAAGTGGATTTGCAGCCTCTTTGTACTTCCATTTGTTTATAGATCCTGTTGTCCTGGGCTATGCTTGTGACTTTATTTCCCCTTTTTAGGGTCTGCCTGCTTGGCCAAGGCACATGGCCACTACAGCCCATCGTACTTGGGATCTCCAGCTTTCATCTTCACTTCCTGAGTTTTCCTTTAGATTTACCTAATTGTACATCTGCTACATTTCCTGAAACTCTTGCTGGAAGCAGAGGTCTATCCATTGCTGCTTTCACTCAAGACAGGATTTTCCATCTCTATTTGTAGAAGATTACGCTTAAACCAAGGCATTTACAGTTTAGATTTACTTTCTGAATTCTGTGATTAAATTGTCAAAGCACATTGTTTAAGTCATATTCCTTAATACCTCTATACTTTTAGATCTTTTTTGTTTTTTTTTTTACATTTTTCCTGTTCAGTCTTAGCATTTAGAATTGATGGACCACCATTTAAACATGAGACCTATGTAATTTTATTGTATACTGTTCTAACCTCTGGGTACTAATCAGTAAATTATCAGTAATATTTTGTTGATTTGTGCTGTTTACATCATACATTTCTAGATTAAGTATTTTTCCACTACACTTGACTGTGATTTTCACTTAGATTGCATTGTTTTAGAAAATGTTTGTTGCTTTTTAAGCTACGTTAGACTGCTTAATCTATCTGTGCATTTCATAAATCATACTCACTCTGTTTATTTACTTTGTATTTTATAATGTATTTCTCTATGTAACCATGAAAAGTGCAGGTGCCAAAAAAACAAGTAAAAAACAAACACCAAATCCACACTAGAAGAGACCACAGGAGCAATAAATCAATGTATTTGTCCTTTAATCACTGCTTTCATCCAAAAGACTTCTTCAGAACAATACATGACAAAACACTGGTAAAAAAAAAAAAAACTGTTTAAATGCAACTCTTGCAAGCAACAAACCATCAACTGGCAATTAAAACAAATAACTTAATTAACCAACTTAAAATCAGAATTTAAAGAAACATAAACACAGTGCAGTAGGGTTATAAAAATAATTCCTTTTAACACATAACCTATGATTTTTTAAAAAGCAATTAATGTTTATTACATCATTAAGGCCAGGTTTTTTGTCTGCCTATAACCTTATCTGCCATCTGGCTTCTCTCTGTTCAAAAAGTTTTTAAATTCTCCACCTCTAAAATCTGGTTTGCCCTGTTCTAAAACAGAAAATAAAAATTTGTTAAAACCTACACGCTCCTGACTGTGGTTGTACAAGGCATGGTTTTTGTCTTTCCTTTTTATACTATAAATATGCTCCCTGATTCTCTTGTTTAGGTTTCTGGTCATCATCCCCACATACGATTGTTGACATTTATCACACATTGCCATATAAACTACCCCCATGGTCTTGCAAATATAAACTCCTTGAATACTAATGGTGTAGGGTACATATGGTAGTACAATGTATGGCCCTTCCAAAATGAACCTTCACATTCCACAATCTTTACACTTGTACATGCCCCGGGTTTGTTTGTCTTAAATCCATCTATAGACATCTTACCCTTTCCCTTTTCTAACACTGTTTTTTAAAATGAAATTGTTTTGATGTACAAATTTGGGTTTCATTCCTATTACTTGTAAAAAATCATGGTTTCCCTCAATAATCTTCCAGTTTTGTTCAATAATATTTCTAATACCCATAGAATCGGAGGTCATCTCCATATTAAAACAGAGGTGATTGTCTCCCCCATCATCACTTTTGGATTTGCTAATAATAGCCTGCTTCAAAATAGGTGGATAACTGATGTCCTACCTGTCCCAGATGTTTATAGCCAGTTCTCTCAAAAAGTTTTTACAGTAACCTCTATCACAAAATAATTGAATAATATGTTCAAATTTAATAGCCACTAGGTCATCCTCACTGGTCATTCTACAGGCCCAAATCAGTTGACTCTTAGGTATATTGTTTTTGATAAATTTGGGATGCTGGCTAGAGAAATGTAGGTAACCATTGGTAAATAACTTTTTTCTGTAAATTTTACTTACAAACTTGTTACCGATACTGTCCCAAAATAAATAGATATCCAAATAAGTAATGCTGGTATCTGCATCCCCCAAAACAAATTTTAAAAAGTCAGAAGCTACATTTAACTTGCCAACAAACAGTTGGATGTCATTATGATCTTCAACCATAATGAAAACCAGGTCATCTATAAACCTTTTGTAGTAAAGTACCTGAAAGTCCTTCTTGATTAAATCTAAGACTAACTGCTCCCACCACCCCATCACAATGTAAACAAGAGAAGGGGCCACTGGAGAACCCATGGCCACCCTTATGACTTGTTTGTAATAGTGGCAGTTGAACACAAACTAATTGTTGTCCAACAACACATCTAATGCGTCACAATAAAAAATAATTTTTGTATTGCCCATGTCAGTATACTTGGTCAGAAATGCCCATACATATTCCACACCTGAATCATGGGAAAAGAAGTGTGATGATTGGGGAGAGATGGGCAAAGGCTGCCAGCCTAGTCAAATAGAATTTGATATACAATTCTGGCATTTATAAATAAATGTAAAATACAGGCATATTTTCTTGAGTGTAAAAGAATATTGTGAAATGTGGAACTGCAAAATATGTGACAACATTGCACTCTACTGGCCCAGTGAAGCATGCTGTGACTCTTTCATGTTAGAATTTGGCTCCAGTGCATCTGGATGAAGGTTTCATACCCATTGTTTTAAGGCTAAATTCTATGACCATAATTTAGATGTTGAATGTGCTTTATTGCTCTGGTTTCTATTAGAATATACATGTGAAATGCCTTGTATTGTTGTAAGTTTCTGAGTAGGTGTTAGATTGCTAAATAATGCAGTTTGTGGCCTGAGAACTCAGACCAGGTGTTAAGATGATGCAATATGAATACTGGGAAAACCTAAGTGTCAAAATGATGTAATTTGGGAGGGCCTTAGAGACATGTTTGTTAGTAATGTTTAAATACTATTTCTCACAAGAGAGAGCATTTTGATCTTGATTTCCAACTTACCGGCACTCTGCCTTATGCTCACATGTAAGTTTCTAGCACTGTGATTTCTTGTAGGAATAGTTAAAGCTAGTAAAGATTAATTAGGTATTTTTCTTTGAAATCAGACTTGTCCTACTGTATTATTTTAAGTTTCTGTATGATCTCTGAACTCTTAGATATCTCTGTGGTGTAGTAGTTTTGTCTTATGTTTTAGTTATTTATTATTAAATATTTTTAAAACCTTCTACCTGTGGCTGGTTTGTGTAGAGATAAGCTCTAGAGTACATTGCATATTTATAGAGGTTATTGTAATAGGCCACTCTAATGTAAGCCTTGACTGTTAGTCATACTACCATTGGATTATAATATTGCATAGTAATAATTGGACACCCTTTTAAGGGCCTTTTAGTAGCTGATATTATTAGTTGGGTGGTGGCAGTAATTACTACCATATAGTTTGGGTAAAGGGGCACAACTGGAAAATCTGTATCAGCCTTTCCCAGGAGTGTCTGTGAAGTTGTATAAATATTATCTCAAAGTGTGTGTGTGTTGTGTCAGCTACTTGGCAGGGACACGAAGCACTGGTTGGACAGAGAGGGTACTGGAGGTTCTAACTTGCCCAGCTAGGCTGAGACCTGGATCCTATAGCTGTGCCAATGGGGAGTCCTATTGGGGACCTGGTGAGCAAGGAAGCAACCAGCCCCAGACTGACTGCGATCTCAGTGTGCACTTGCGGGAAATTGTACTTTACTGTGTGTATTAGTATTCCTTTACTCTTTTCTAGGAGATGACCTCCCTGGTGTTAGTGGTGAGGATTGAGGCTCCTTGATTGCTGGGCCAGGTCATGGTCGTCACAAGAAGTATACAGAGAAACCACATCTATGGTAAATATAGTGTGCTGGTGGGGATCAAAACAGTATGTTTCATTAAAATTCCTTATACTATCAAGAAAATCCTAAGAATCTTTTAAGAAAGACTACATTTTTGGACTAAAGGATTTAACACAACATCCAACATAAGTGATATCCCTTCTGTAATATAATTTGGAGCCGCAATAATTGGTCTAAATGGCGGATCAGTTGAACTCTTATGAGGTTTGGGAATACCAAATAAAATACCAATCTTAGGATTTTCCACATTACAAAAATTATAAGTCGCTGTATTCAGATCTCCACACATAAAACTATCATACAAAAAACTATGAACATATCTAAAACATTTGTTAATGTCATTAATTTCAACCTTAGAATATTCAAGTTCATTGTTTATTTATTTATTTATTTTACATTTGTTAACCGGGCTAGTCTGGCTGGATACATGTCCATTTTCAGCAGAGGCCCGAGGAGAAAAGCTCCACTATCAGACTAAGACAATACATAAGGAATACTTTACTAAATAGATCAATCTTTTTTTTTAAATAAAAACAAAACAAAACAAAAATGTACAAAGACAAAATACAGTTTGTCTGGACTAATTTAACTAGGTTACAAAAAGATTTCAATCAAAGTTCACATCATGTGGCTGAGGAGATAAGCTCAGGCACCAAAATATAAAGTTGAGTTAAGGATATCTGAAGTATAGCTACATACAATTATCATTGGTAAGAAGGCTAGAAGACAGAATTGGTAATTAGCAGAGGGAAAGAAAACTAGTAGTTAGAAGTGTTAAAAAAAAGCAAGTTAGAAGGTAAACAGGTATATAGGTAGTAAAGTTAAGGGAAAAAAAGGGATAAAAGATAAATAGAAAGTGTGGATAGAATATGTTTACATAGGGAAATAGCATTTTATCATAGTTAAATGTTAAGAAAGTCAAGTTGAAAAGGAGAGTGAGGTATCTAGGCAATGAGATAAGGGAAAAGGGTGAAGGTCCAGAGAAGGGGGCTGAGGATGTTAGTCTAGGTAAGAACGGGAGAGTAAAGAATGCAAGTAGCAGACTGTTCAGAGTAATGAACATTAGTATAACGTGCTTTCCATTTTATCTATATAGTAACTCTGATTCATGACAACGGTCCTGCCTCCCTTGTCACTACTCATAATCCTAATGTCTTTATGTTTGGACAGTTCATACAATGCTGACATAATTTCCATACTTAAATTATTGTAATAATGTTTATTTTTGTTATCAATTAATTTTCTCAGGTCCCTTTCATAAGTGGCTTCAAACACCTGCAAAGTATGTAGGAGTAATGGATTGTAATATGAAGGTTTGAACAAGCACACATTAGCATTTTTGACATGTTTTAATATGTACTTCAATTTCAATTTCCTTGTGTATTTTTTCAAGTCCAAAACTGTATCTGTAATATTCACACGTCGAGTTGGAATAAAATTAAACCCCAGTTTCAATAATTTCAAGTGCGAATCATTTAAATTAAAGTTTGATAAATTTAAAATGTCACTGCCAAACCTGTTACAATTCAGTTGTTGTGCATTGAGGATTCTGACAACACCCTCCCCTTCTTCCTGGTGTGTTATCATTTTGATTCTTTGTGGTCTTTGTTCTTTTTCCAAAGCTAAAAAAGCTTTGGGTTTAGCTCCTAGCTTTGTCTCAGTCTTATTGGAAAGATAATTAGATAAACCACTACTGGGCGACACTTCAGAGCCGTTTCTGTCTTCTGGTTCAAAAACATTACTGGATTCACCATCACTAGCACCCAGTCATTCTCCTCCTGTGGTTTTTTACCAGTGTTTTGTCATGTATTGTTCTGAAGAAGTCTTTTGGATGAAAGCGGTGATTAAGAATACACTAATTTATTGCTCCTGTGGTCCCTTCTGGTGTGGATTTGGTGTTTGTTTTTTACATATTTCTCTATGTACTTATGTAACTTACACATCGTATTACCTTTTAACTTTCATAGTGTAGCTTTCTTGTCTTGTATTTGCAAAATCCAGTTACACTCAGATCTCCAGGAAACTATTTCTTTTCCTGCTAAGAGCTTACTTCTCATGTTTCTGTCTAGGTTGTATAGCATGGTTTAACCATACCCTATGTAACCTCCCTTATTTGATTTATGTCATGGCATCTTCACTTAGACATACCACGTAAGTTTATTTTTGGCCTTGATAAGTTTGATTGCTTTCATTTACTTCTTGTTCCAAAGGTGATGTGGGTACCACTGGCATATATTGTAACATGTTTTGATTTCCCTGAGAGTTACCTTCCAGATTCTTGAACATCAGTTTTGAGGTTATTTCTTCCTACTCACTAAGCATTTCTTTAATACAATTTTGACTTGGCAAACATTATTATATTTCACGTTGGTATTGCAAATCTTAATTTTTATATTTCCACTCACATCTCTGCTAATCCATCTTTTCTCCATCTTGCAATACTTTACCTCCTATTTTCTTGCAATTTACCTTTTATCTGCGAAACTGTTAGATACCATTCCTTGCCTGGTCCATTACTGTGTGTTATCCATCTGATTCCAGTCTTACTATGATAGCAAATGTAGAATTGTTATTTAATTTCTTAGCTTTGCTATTCCTGCACTGTGCATGCCATCATTTGCCACTTTAGTTCTTTCAGGTATGTAGGTGCTTATGCATTTTTTACAGGTATATTGATAACTAGTGGAAGTGGGTCTATGTATGCACTCCTGGTTGTACATACATGGTGGTTTTGCAGCCATATAACTTCAAGCCTGACTAGAAGAATCCAAGGGAACACCATCTGTCTTTCCTTTAAGTAGTACACAAAATACCATTTCAACATGCATAGCATGTGACTGAGACCCAGATTTCAGTGGTCCCATTTACAGACCTGAATTGAAATACAAAGTCCAACTACAAGAAGCTTGGAGTATGTCTGACCTGTTAAATAATTCTATCCTTGCTTTTATTTCACAAACATTTCTCAATGAAAAGTTCAGCACTATTTTTTTTGCTGTAGTACTACCTGGAGTCTATGTCATTCATCACTCTTGATAGGGCAGAATCAGGGGTGGGGTTTGCCATTTGCTTTAACTCTGAGTTTTAGTGCCAGTAGGAACAACAGGCCTTTTCAGTGTGTCCTATCTTATCATCCAACCAGTTATGTCTGTGGACATTCCTACAAGACTTCATCAATTCCTTTTCAACTCTGTGCTGAGTCACCGGAATCTTAAAGTCCTTTGTGACTTCAACATTTATGTCATTGTTGATTATCTGCAAGGCCATGGAGCGTATTATCATGGAACTTATAAACAAAGACATTGGCAGCCTTCAAACACTGGACCCCACCCAGTTTGGGTTTGTGAAGAGCCGATCTTGTCTCCTGAACTTGATTGACTTCTTTGAATCAGTCTCCAGAGCCATGGACAAGGGTAAGGTGGTCCACACAGCCTATCTAGACCTTGCCAAGGCCTTTGACACCATCCCCCACTCTGGAATCATAGATAAACTTACTAAGTTGGGCATTAATCCCTATGTCACCCAATGGGTTGCTAAATGGCTTACTGATAGAACCCACACTGTAAAAGTAGCCAACTCCAAATCCATCTCCAGACAAGTGACAAGTGGGGTACCTCAGGGTTCAGTCCTGGGGACGCTCTTGTTTGGCATCTACTTCTCTGAAGTACAGGTCAACACTAAGGGACTCTGGCTAACAAAGTTTGCAGATGACTGCAAACTGGGAGCCATTATTGAATCCCCAAATGATGTGAATACTCTACAAAAGGGCCTTACAGAAACAGATGCTTGGTGCCAGAGCCATGGGCTCAAGCTCAATGCCAAGAAATGTATTGTTATCCCCTTTGGGAAAAAACATGTATCCATGAATTACCATATAGGTGGCAGTACACTAAACACAGAAAGTGTGATAAGAGACTTAGGGACACAGGTGGACAGTGGTCTCACCTTCGATAACCACATCGCCACAACAGTCAGGAAATCCTTCTATGTGGCACACCTCATCATGAAGGGCTTTTCATCCAGAAAAAGGAGGTCATTGTCCCACTGTACTCATCCCTCATTAGACCCATTATAGAATACAACGCCCCATTTGGTATGTACCTCTCAAGACATCTGCAACAACTGGAAAGGCCTCAGAAATACCTCACTAAAAGAATCACAGGCCTAAAGCAGATGCCCTACGCTGACCACCTTACAAAACTCCAGCTATACTCTGTCGCATATCGTCTACTCAGAGGCGATCTCTGCTTAACATACAAGGCCATGTCAAACCCAGAGCTGTTGGACATGCTACACTTAAAGAAATCCCAATCCATCAGAGCTACACGCTCCAGGGATCTAAACCTTGTCATCACAATAAACAAAACATGCTGGAGGGATAGGTTCCTGACCCAGAGACTCCCCAGACTCTGGAATAGATTGCCCATACATGTCAAGCAGAGTGCCTCTTTGGACCTCTTCAAGAGGAACCTTGACGACTGGATGGGAGAAAGGAAATTCACCCCGGGGATCATGTCAGTCGCCCTGCTAGACAGGGGTCCAGGAAAGTAAATAATGTGGGAAGAAATAGCCAGGGAATTGTTATGGCTAGGCTTGTATAGGCCCTAGGGCTGATAGCCTAGTACCAACCTATGAACCTATGAACCTATGAATCTGAATCCTGCTAAAGAATTATTTTCCATCATGATAAGATCTTAGTTGGCTCATTTTTTTTTATTTGCTTTATTTGTGGAGACAGTTAAGTATAAAAGTGTTTTCATATATATCTAAACATTGATATTATTAGATCTGCAATTAACAATTTAGGGCATACAATTTACTTGATTTTCTTACTATATATGAATACCTTGGACTTGCAAGTTGAGACAATCACATGGTTCTACCACTTTCTGGTTTTGTTTGCTTTAGTTAATGCATTTTTGACTCTCAGTCTTGAACTGAAAGATTGTCAGATATGCCTCTTGGACTGTCTAGATTTTGCATCATATTTTTGGTCTGTCCCACATAAACTTTGTAGATTTCTGTCAAATCATTGAGGACTGAAGTCATTAATAATGACAAACATTTGAGTTTCAGACTTCATGTCCTAATGCCAATCTGATATTCAAGCAAAATGTCTTATAAGAGCAATATTAAAAATCTGTTCCAGATGTTGGTCCTTTGTCCCCCCCCCCATTATATTTGGCTATGTCCAGATTTCTTGCGCTAAAAAGTTGAGAGGACATTCTTAACATTTCTCCTGGGTTAGTTTCCTCTGTATTCCTTCCGTTCCTCCTATAAGCTTGATGCTGGTTGTCTGGCTATTACAGGGGTTGCTAAAACTGGTTTGTGAACTCTGCTCTACACAAGCAAGTTCCAAGCCATACAGGTTCTGAACCACTGAGGGAGCATAAAAGCATAAGTTAAGGTTTGATTTTGAGCTACTTTACTTCTGAAGTGAAGGGTAGACCTTGAAATGTTGTTAGAGGCATGTTAGTCTTTGGAGTGAGAAACTTAAGCTGGTGAAGCTTTACAACTTGACTAAGATCTCCAACAAGAAAACTGCATTTTTATCCATATAGTCTCAATAGGAGCTGACCAACCATGCCCATTCTGGTGGTGGACAGACTTTGAAGTCCAACATGCCTTACTACACAATACATTTTTTTTTTCTTTTCAGTTTAAGTTAGCTGCTTTTTTCTGTCAAATCTGTGAGTATAAAATTTGAATTTCCACTTTCTGACTTACACATTTCTGTAGTCTCTGGTTGGGTCTGTTCTTCTTCGTCCTAGTCTGCATTTGATATTCCTGATGGGGATGAGTGCCTCACTTGATTTCAAGCATGTACACCAAGACCTGTGGACTGAACTATACTGATCCATGCTTATCATTCATTGCAAGCTTAAATGTACTGGACCCAATAATTTGTCCGAGAGTGTCTTCCTTCAAGTCTAGGATTTTCCACATACCTCTCAAACTCTGAACACAAAAAATCTGGATAAAGCCAAAAAGAATGGGGGGGAGACAAAGGCCCACAAATAGGGACAGATTTTAAATATTAATAATATAAAAACAACAATACAAAAAGCCAGGAGTACAAAGCAACAGAACAGTATCCTCATAGACTAATCTCCGTACTGAACCAAAATGCACAGCAAGCAGTATACACTTCACCAGGCTGAGCCAAAGTACATAATAGGCAGTTTTCACTTCACCGATTAACAAATACAGTCTCATATAAATAGGCACAAGGCAATCCTCATTCGATGCAAAAATGTGAGTTTATTCAACAAATGAATAAAAAATGGCAAGCGCTTTCACCCAACTAGGCGTCTTCAAGCCAATATAATACAGCACTTTTGAAACAAACTATTTATACTGTGAAAAGAACAGCAGCAGTTTGTTTATGATACTTTTCCATCTGCTGTTGTTGACAAGGGCTATGACAAATTGTTAGATAACATCTTCCTGTTTGAGAAGAAATTGCTCGAGCAGAAGCAGAGCAAGATTCGTAGAGACAGTATTGATTTCAAGGACGGCCATGTATTTACTTAGCCGAGGACAGACTTTGAAAGAAATGGACTTGATAAAACTGTTCCGAATGTGTTGAAAACAAAAAGTGCAACTAAATTTATTAATAATGGGAGTGTTGTTAATGACACGTTATCTGTGACAGTGAGTGTTTTATCACATTGCAATGTTGGGAATAGTGTTATCACAACCACTTTAGTACATAATGAGGGTACTATGAGTGATACCTCACAACCTCAGGTTGTGGCGTCTGTCGTTGAATGTTCTAGTGATGATGCTGACATTGATCGGTTGGAGTTAGATGTAGATAAAAATATTCAGTCCTGTTCAGCTAGTGCTGCAGTCACCTTTGATGGCTCGGTTAGGAGGAAGACCAATAGTTTGTTTGGTCAGAAATCATCAGCATTGGATGGACCTGCCCCTTTCCCCAGACAAGAGTTCAGGAGGGGAGGCAGGGACAGATCCATGAACAGGGGTAGACAGAAGAAAAGAATGTTAGAGGAGGAGTATGTGGGTCCAACCTTGAAAAAGATGTGGGAGAAAACCACAAATTGCTAGTTTGGAACATTTCTAATAGACCCTTGGATAAGGATGAAATTGAAGTTCTAGATAGGGGCTTGACGTTCATACCGTCCGTCAAAAGTGATATCACTGATTCAGTTATGGATGTGAAGTTTTTTGCCCGCAATGTGCAATTGAAATTTGATTTTGATAATAGTGAATATATAGATCAGAGTCGGACTTTGAGAAAACCAAGTGAATATGTCCCTAGATTACATCCGTTAATTGATGCATTTTCCCAGTTAGTAGAGGAAGATCTACCTAAAAATAATTTTAATAATAGACACAGAAAATGGTATGGCAATTTAAATCCGAAGTTGAGAACAGCTTTAAAGACGTTAAGATGTGACCGTAACGTGATTATTAGACCAGCAGATAAAGGGGGACCGGTGGTGGTGATGAACAATACTGACTATGTTGAGAGTATGGAGAATATGTTGAGAGACCTCCGGTTCTACGATCAAATATCATCTAGCCGTGTAGAAAAGTGCATTAATGAAGTCTCCAGCTCCCTGATGGGTTTAGTTAGCAATGGGATGATTAATGACCAGTTATATGGACTCTTTCTGGTTAAAAATCCATTAATTCCAAGTATACAGGGTATGCCCAAAATCTATAAACATCCTTCCAATCCACCAATGAGACCCATTGTTGCAGGGAGAGGTTGGGCAACTGAGCCCAACTCCCTGTATTTGAAAAGTAGACTTAGACCAGTTGTTGATACTTATGGTCGCATCTTAAAAGATACGAAACAATTTCTTTTGATGCTATGTGATAACATGTCACCTTTACCTGTAGACCTACCATACTGGTTAGTCACCCTGGATGTTCAATCATTATTTACTATGATTCCCAATCATGAAGGCATTGAATGTATACGCAGGTGTTTGGAATTAGATTTGAATTTTTTAGCATCCTCTATAGACAGTTTGTGTGGGCTTTTGAACATAATGTCGACCCACAATATTTTTACATTTAATAACAAGGTCTATATTCAGAAGGATGGCGTAGCCATGGGCACTTCTTGTGCCAATAGCTACGCCAATCTGGTGATGGCAGATTGGGAGAGGTGTAGTCTATTTAAAATGGAGAGCTTTAAGAAATATGTTAGGTTTTATGCACGGTTTGTAGATGACCTCTTTATGGTGTGGACGGCAAATAAACAGGATCTGGATGTTTTTCTAGGACAGGTTAACTCTTTGGTACCATACCTTAAATTTACCATGAGTGCTTCACTGGTATCAATTTCATTCTTGGATGTACTTATTGAGAGACTTCCATGTGGATTATTGAACATGAGGATCTATCATAAGTCATGCTATAGAAATTCTTTGTTACACAGAGGTAGTATGCATCCTAACTTTGTATTTAGGAATATAGTGAAAGGACAGACGATGCGGGTTTCCCGCCTTAATCCTACTGAACTTGGTTTTCAAAATGAGTTGACTAATCTCCATGACCAATTGCTTGATAGGGCCTATACTATAGAAGAGATTAGAGAGGGCTTCAGTGGAGTAGATGCACTGAGGAGAGATCGGGCAGCACCATATTTTATGAGCAGGGATGCTATGATAACACATAGTGATAGTGTAGTAGAGAGGACAATGACATTTAAGGACAGTACTATGGTCTCTATGTATTATACACAGGATGTGAATGAGATTAGAAACATCTACTTTAAGCATTGGGGCATTCTCACTGTTGATCCAGTGATTCGTGACATTGTGGGTGATACACCCAGGTTTGTTTACAAGAATCGTATGAATCTGCATAGGATTTATGTTACCCCAATGGACATAATCATGATATATACAAGTTTAAATCCATTACTAGACCTTGCAGGAAATGTAATTTTTATTGCTTTATAGATAGCACTGCAACCTTTGTATATCCTGTGAGCCAACAGTGTTACCATTTCTATGTTGAGGCCAATTGCAACATGGAGCATATAGTTTACTTAGCTCGCTGTACGACTTGCCCAGCTTTTTATGTGGGCAAGACAGATAGAAGGCTTCGAGACAGGGTTAAAGAGCATATATATAATATTTATATTAAATCTGATAAGAATGCCCTTTCTAAGCATGTCATAGAGACATCTGAACAGCATGTCTTTAAGTTTCTTGTTATACAAGTGAATTCACCCTCAATAAGAAGGGGTGATGTGATCAGTTTTACTGAACAGTGTGAGGCTAAATGGATTGTTAGGTTAAGGGCAGATAAGGAGCCAGGCTTGAACGATAGAGTACCTGTTAGATCTATGTTAAAAGGCAGGCGAATTAGGATTTAGTTTTAATACATAATATGTTATTTATTCTGTATATGGCAGGTCTGCATTATCTATGTATTTTAATAATATTGTTATGTATTTTTAGTTTAGTTATGTTTTTAAATATATTTTTAGAGACATTGGATTAGTTTTATAAAGTTTATGACATGTAACAATGAGTATGCAATGAACAAGAACTACTTGCTCTTTAATTTTTAATTGTTGACTAATTGATTGGGAATAGGAAATGATGTCAACTTTTCACAGTATAAATAGTTTGTTTCAAAAGTGTTGTTTTATATTGGCTTGAAAAAGCCCAGTCGGGTGAAAGCGCTTGCCATTTTTTATTCATTTGTTGAATAAACTCACATTTTTTGCATCGAATGAGGATTGCCTTGTGCCTATTTATATGAGACTGTATTTGTTAATCAGTGAAGTGAAAACTGCCTATTCTGTACTTTGGCTCAGCCTGGTGAAGTGTATACTGCTTGCTGTGCATTTTGGTTCAGTACGGAGATTAGTCTATGAGGATATTGTTCTGTCGCTTTATACTCCTGGCTTTTTGTATTGTTGTTTTCGTATTTTTATACAGGAGTTTTCACATTTGGGTAGTGGTTTTTGACTTATTAATAATATAAACCTAGAAATATTTTGTGTTAGTACACAGTTTATGAATAATATGTCTAAAATTCATATGTTTGTCTTATTAAGTGGTATCCTTGTTTGAAGGAGGCTTTTGAAGCTTAAGTCTTCACAAACCCATTTATAGACTCAAACATCTTTGATAACTTTTACTCAAGTTTTCTTTTTTGGGAAAGGTACTCAGGAAAGTTGCCTGTTTATGGTTTGATTGTTATCTTATCTGTCTGGTAAACTCTTTCACCAGAGCACTGAGACTAATTACATTGGTCTGCTGAATGATCTTCTGAAGACTAGAGACCAGCAGTGTTACTCTCTCCTGGTCTTGCTGCAGCTCTCTGTCACTTGACACTACTGCTCATGTCATGTTGACTGGACACTTACCATCTTCCTGCAATTACCTTCTCTGGTCCTCAACTAGTTCACCTCTCACATCTTGGGCCATATTCAGAAAGTGGATTTAGGACTGAAGTCTTCCGACTTTCACCATCTGGACTGTGGAGTATCCCAAGGTTGTTTTTCATGCTTTTATGCTACCTTTGGGGGATATTATTAGAGGAAAAGGATTATTACACTATTGCTGTGTTGAAGATATTTAGGTCTACCTCTCCTATCCCCAAGACAAAATGATGATCATGTATTCACTTTCAGACAATTTGAGGGCCATTCACAGATCACTAATTGCTACCTCACTGAAGCTTAACACTCCAAACACTGATTGGCGTGACTACTTGTGCTACCTTGAGAAATTTATTGCTTAGTCATTGCTTTCTGTCAACCTTCATAGTGATAACAACTTGACTTTTTTTCTAAGCACCATTGTCTGAGTGTGGTCCTTGATAAAAAGAGGATTTTCAGGGACCAAATATTGATTGTGGTTAAATTATCTTATTTCCTTCTCCAGAATAGTTTTAGGATGAAGAACATCACCACAAGAGGATGTGTTTGTAGTTGTTCATGCTTTGGTGGCATCTTGTTTTGAGTACTGTAGCACTGGTCTGGGTCATGTCTGGGACTTTCTGCTACCAAACTGATTATCTATAGCTAGTGCAAACATCTGAGGTCATTCTAATTACTGTTACATTATAGTATTAGCATACTGTGGTCATTCTAATTACCATTACATTATACTACCAGCATACTGAGGTCATTCTAATTACTATTACATTATACTATCAGCATACTGTGATTATTCTAATTACCATTACATTATACTACCAGCATACTGAGGTCATTCTAATTACTATTACATTATACTACCAGCATACTGTTGTCATTCTAATTACCATTACATTATATTACCAGCATACTGAGGTCATTTTAATTACTGTTACATTATACTACCAGCATACTGTGGTCATTCTAATTACCGTTACGTTATGCTACCAGCATACTGTGGTCATTCTAATTACCATTACATTATACTACCAGCATACTGGGGTCATTCTAATTACCATTACATTATACTAACAGCATACTGCGGTCATTCTAATTACCATTACATTATACTACTAGCATACTGTGGTCATTCTAATTAACATTACATTATACTACCAGCATACTGAGGTCATTCTAATTACAATTACATTATACTACCAGCATACTGTGGTCATTCTAATTACTGTTACATTATACTACCAGCATACTGTGGTCATTCTAATTACAATTACATTATACTACCAGCATACTGTGGTCATTCTAATTACTGTTACATTATACTACCAGCATAATGAGGTCATTTTAATTACAGTTACATTATACTACCAGCATACTGTGGTCATTCTGATTACCATTACATTATACTACCAGCATACTGTGGTCATTCTAATTGCTGTTACATTATACTACCAGCATACTGTGGTCATTCTAATTACTGTTACATTATACTACCGGCATACTGTGGTCATTCTGATTACCATTACATTATACTACCAGCATACTGTGGTCATTCTAATTACTGTTACATTATACTACCAGCATACTGTGGTCATTCTAATTACCATTACATTATACTACCAGCATACTGTGGTCATTCTAATTACTGTTGCATTATACTACCAGCATAATGAGGTCATTTTAATTACAGTTACATTATACTACCAGCATGCTGTGGTCATTCTGATTACCATTACATTATACTACCAGCATACTGTGGTCATTCTAATTACTGTTACATTATACTACCAGCATACTGTGGTCATTTTAATTACAGTTACATTATACTGCCAGCATACTGTTGTCATTCTAATTACTGTTACATTATACTACCAGCATACTGTGGTCATTCTAATTACAGTTACATTATACTACCAGCATACTGTGGTCATTCTAATTACTGTTACATTATACTACCAGCATACTGTGGTCATTTTAATTACAGTTACATTATACTGCCAGCATACTGTTGTCATTCTAATTACTGTTACATTATACTACCAGCATACTGTGGTCATTCTAATTACAGTTACATTATACTACCAGCATACTGTGGTCATTCTAATTACTGTTACATTATACCACCAGCATACTGTGATCATTTTAATTACAGTTACATTATACTACCAACATACTGTGGTCATTCTAATTACTGTTACATTATACTACCAGCATACTGTGGTCATTTTAATTACAGTTACATTATACTACCAGCATACTGTGGTCATTCTAATTACTGTTACATTATACTACCAGCGTAATGAGGTCATTTTAATTACAGTTACATTATACTGCCAGTATACTGAGGTCATTTTAATTACAGTTACATTATACTATCAGCATACTGTGGTCATTCTGATTACCATTACATTATACTACCAGCGTAATGAGGTCATTTTAATTACAGTTACATTATACTACCAGCATACTGTGGTCATTCTGATTACCATTACATTATACTACCAGCATACTGTGGTCATTCTAATTACTGTTACATTATACCACCAGCGTAATGAGGTCATTTTAATTACAGTTACATTATACTACCAGCATACTGTGGTCATTTTAATTACTGTTACATTATACCACCAGCGTAATGAGGTCATTTTAATTACAGTTACATTATACTGCCAGTATACTGTGGTCATTCTAATTACCGTTACTTTATGCTACCAGCATACTGTGGTCATTCTAATTACTGTTACATTATACCACCAGCGTAATGAGGTCATTTTAATTACAGTTACATTATACTGCCAGTATACTGAGGTCATTCTAATTACTGTTACATTATACTACCAGCATACTGTGGTCATTCTAATTACTGTTACATTATACCACCAGCGTAATGAGGTCATTCTAATTACAGTTACATTACACTGCCAGCATACTGTGGTCATTCTAATTACTGTTACATTATACTACCAGCATAATGAGGTCATTTTAATTACAGTTACATTATACTACCAGCATACTGTGGTCATTCTGATTACCATTACATTATACTACCAGCATACTGTGGTCATTCTAATTACTGTTACATTATACTACCAGCATACTTTGGTCATTTTAATTACAGTTACATTATACTGCCAGCATACTGTTGTCATTCTAATTACTGTTACATTATACTACCAGCATACTGTGGTCATTCTAATTACAGTTACATTATACTACCAGCATACTGTGGTCATTCTAATTACTGTTACATTATACTACCAGCATACTGTGGTCATTCTAATTACTGTTACATTATACTACCAGCATACTGTGGTCATTTTAATTACAGTTACATTATACTACCAGCATACTGTGGTCATTCTAATTACTGTTACATTATACTACCAGCATACTGTGGTCATTCTAATTACTGTTACATTATACTACCAGCATACTGTGGTCATTCTAATTACAGTTACATTATACTACCAGCATACTGTGGTCATTCTAATTACTGTTACATTATACTACCAGCATACTGTGGTCATTCTAATTACTGTTACATTATACTACCAGCATACTGTGGTCATTTTAATTACTGTTACATTATACCACCAGCGTAATGAGGTCATTTTAATTACAGTTACATTATACTGCCAGTATACTGTGGTCATTCTAATTACCGTTATGTTATGCTACCAGCATACTGTGGTCATTCTAATTACTGTTACATTATACCACCAGTGTAATGAGGTCATTTTAATTACAGTTACATTATACTGCCAGTATACTGAGGTCATTCTAATTACTGTTACATTATACTACCAGCATACTGTGGTCATTCTAATTACTGTTACATTATACCACCAGCGTAATGAGGTCATTTTAATTACAGTTACATTATACTGCCAGCATACTGTTGTCATTCTAATTACTGTTACATTATACTACCGGCATACTGTGGTCATTCTAATTACTGTTACATTATACCACCAGCGTAATGAGGTCATTTTAATTACAGTTACATTATACTGCCAGTATACTGTGGTCATTCTAATTACCATTACGTTATGCTACCAGCATACTGTGGTCATTCTAATTACAATTACATTATACTACCAGCATACTGTGGTCATTCTAATTACTGTTACATTATACCACCAGCGTAATGAGGTCATTCTAATTACTGTTACATTATACTGCCAGTATACTGTGGTCATTCTAATTACTGTTACATTATACCACCAGCGTAATGAGGTCATTTTAATTACAGTTACATTATACTGCCAGCGTAATGAGGTCATTCCTAATTACAGTTACATTATACTACCAGCATACTGTGGTCATTCTAATTACAGTTACATTATACTGCCAGCGTAATGAGGTCATTCTAATTACAGTTACATTACACTGCCAGTATACTGTGGTCATTCTAATTACTGTTACATTATACCACCAGCGTAATGAGGTCATTCTAATTACTGTTACATTATACCACCAGCGTAATGAGGTCATTCTAATTACTGTTACATTATACCACCAGCATAATGAGGTCACTCTAATTACAGTTACATTACACTGCCAGCATACTGTGGTCATTCTAATTACTGTTACATTATACCACCAGCGTAATGAGGTCATTTTAATTACAGTTACATTATACTGCCAGTATACTGTGGTCATTCTAATTACCGTTACGTTATGCTACCAGCATACTGTGGTCATTCTAATTACAATTACATTATACTACCAGCATACTGTGGTCATTCTAATTACTGTTACATTATACCACCAGCGATTATACTGCCAGTATACTGTGGTCATTCTAATTACTGTTACATTATACCACCAGCGTAATGAGGTCATTTTAATTACAGTTACATTATACTGCCAGCGTAATGAGGTCACTCTAATTACAGTTACATTATACTACCAGCATACTGTGGTCATTCTAATTACAGTTACATTATACTGCCAGCGTAATGAGGTCATTCTAATTACAGTTACATTACACTGCCAGTATACTGTGGTCATTCTAATTACTGTTACATTATACCACCAGCGTAATGAGGTCATTCTAATTACTGTTACATTATACCACCAGCGTAATGAGGTCATTCTAATTACTGTTACATTATACCACCAGCGTAATGAGGTCATTCTAATTACAGTTACATTATACTACCAGCATACTGTGGTCATTTTAATTACAGTTACATTACACTGCCAGCATACTGTGGTCATTTTAATTACAGTTACATTACACTGCCAGCATACTGTTGTCATTTTAATTACAGTTACATTATACCACCAGCGTAATGAGGTCATTCTAATTACAGTTACATTATACTACCAGTATACTGTGGTCATTCTAATTACAGTTACATTATACTACCAGCATAATGAGGTCATTTTAATTACAATTACATTATACTATCAGCATACTGTGATTATTCTAATTACTGTTACATTATACTACCAGCATACTGTGGTCATTCTAATTACAGTTACATTACACTGTCAGTATACTATGTCTGTGTTATGGAACTTGCACTGGCATCCAGTCTTACCTTCACTGACTTATTGTGCCATATATTGCCCTTCCTGGGTGTTGTGTTCTACCTCCAAGGGGCTGATACTGTCTCCCTTTGTCCCTTTGTAAACATGTGGCTATCCGCCTTTTAGCTGTTGGGCACTGTACCTGTGAGCCTACTACCACTGTAGCTTTACGAGTGCTCAGTTTTGTACTGCTTTCATAGATCCCTTAAGAGCTATGTGCTTGTACTGAGATTTAGTGACAATATTATGCATAAGTTCCACAGTTTTGCCTCAAAGGTCTTGTTCTAATTTTTTTTCAGCTGGAGTTTTTGACCTATACTATTATATGTTGCATTTATAAATTTTTTATTTTGATATAATATTTTTGCATTTGGTTTTAAGTACTATTTTACCAGTGCTTTGTTTTAAAAGCATTATAGTAAAAAAGTTGGAAGTGAAGCTGAAATGATAGGCAAAAGTTATTGTTTGAGGATAATACAAATTTTCCTAATTAACCAAGATTAATAGTTTAACTAAGGCACAGGGGAGAACTGGATGCAGTTAGGATGGCTGAGCTGTTTTTATTGGTTAAAAGTAAATGCTGTTAAATAACAACTTGCATTAATGATGATCTAAGATTTCACATACAGAATTCGTCCAGAAAGAACGATGTCATTACTAATATTTTGTGGTATGTTTCACTTCTAATAGATTACTTAGGATATTAAATAGCCCATTAGTGTCGTATTATTTAGATTACATTAAAACACAACGCTCAACCTTTACATTTTGTGTACCTATTTACTGATTAGGGGTTGGAGGTTGGTATACTAGTTAAGGAGTTTACCTCACAGGCACAAGGTACACGGTCTGATTCTCATCTTTGAAAGGAAATTGGCTAGGCTTAAAGTGGCCTCCAAGAGCAGCTAGCTTAGTGCTTACCTATGAACCTATGACTACTGGAAAAGGTTGTGGAGTGCTTCTTTTAAATTTTGTTTACTGAAGATGATTTAAGACTGTGACTGTGAAGAAAGATGGCTTAGCAGTGCAAGCAGTGCAGTGCATGCTGATGTTGAGGATGGTCTTCCAGCAGGTTATGGAGTTTATTCTGATTTAACCTGTTTAACAATGCTTACAGGAGGGGCCTGCAGTTAGTTTGCTGTGCTGGATGCTGCATATTTGTGCATATCAGAATTGTATATCATTACAAGCTGCCTGCAGTGCAGAAAAACACAACTGCAAAGCTGTTTATAACCAAAGAACTGGAGTATCTATCATATTAATGACATTGCCATGTGCCCCCTTTCTTATAAGGCATTCCTGTGGTTTGAAGCTAAGTCCTGAAGCCAACCATGAAAAGGATAAATGCCAAGATTATGCAGAGAAAATTAGCTTTCGGTTTTGCTTTTCTATCTCAACATAACACATCAGATTTCAGAGGTTTAGATATTCCAAGTGCACTAAGTCTTATGACAATTCATACCTTGCTAGTGCCCTCCCTTATGCTGCACCTACTTTCTGCAGGAGGGCCATACCATTTAATTATCGAGTAAACTTGTGACTATCCCTCCAGTTGACTAGGTTATATTTAAAAAAAGACAGTGATTTGCACTGCTGAATATGTAGGGAAAGTTAATTCAGGAAGTTTAGGAGATGCTGGGATATAAACCTATTCCTCCATGATGTTTTATCTATCTGTTCTGTGATCCATGGAGATATTAGACTTGGAGAGATACAGAAGGTGAGGGACAACTGCCTGTCTGTCTAATGGCATGGTAAGTGAGACAGAAATCTCCGCTGAAAAGTATGTAAAACACTGAATAAGGGGATAGAGCATCCATCCTCCCTTGGTAGCTCATGAAATTTAGGTCTGCATGTATTTTCCATTAAGAATCTTTAGGGTCTTTCTACTGATTTAATATACTTAGTGAATGAAATACATCCTAAAAGTGGTGGTGTACTCGATAATTCATCTGATCAATACTTAGTACAAGGGAGTGATTATGTCTTCCAACCTCAATGACATTCTTTTAGCAATTAGTTCAGCTAAATAAAATGATTTGCTGATAACTGTTGTCTCTTGATTGTCACTCTGTAGTGGGGTAATATCTCCATAGTATAATAACTACAGAGATTGTCTACCAAAAGTGATACTATACTTTTTAGCATTTAGTTTAAGCTAATTTTTAGTATATAGAGTGTTTACTAGAGCGAGTTGATTCTCGAGGGTTGGGTGTCAGATGGGGACTAAACAACAACCCCAGTTTGCATTCAACTGCAAATTTTGTTAGTCAGAAGTCTTGTTTCACTGCATAGAAGTCTGAGAGGTAGATGCCAACAAAGAGAGGTCCAGCACTGTGCCCAGATTGACACTGCTGGACACATTCGGTCTTTCTAATGAGACACGTGCAACTCAGGTTGTATGGGTTCTGTCTTTCAGCCAGTTTGCTATCTCTCTTATCACATATGGGTCAATTTTCAAAGCAATTAGCTTCTGTATGATACAAACATGGTGAATGGTGTTGAAGGCCTTGTCCAGGTCAAGACACATTGTGTGTACTGCACATCCACAGTCTACAGCCTCTGTAACCACTTTGAAGTAGTTTACCAGACTCAGTAGCAGGATCTACCTTTATAAAGTCAAAGTGTTGGGATTCAGGCCTAATAAGATTCTTCATTTCACAGTTTATGAAGTAAGTTAAAATACATTCTATGCTTGTGCGGCTTTGTAAGTTTTATAGGTCTCAATTACCCAGATGAGTTGTAAGGCCACTGTTATGGAGGGGCATCCTAATTTGCATTTAAAACAGGTCTCAACAATTATGCAAACACGGATTTTTCCAAATGCAGGAATGCCTCAAGATCAGGTAATTTATTGTTTAAACTTATGGCGTAAAGGAGAGCCACCTTAACTCATCCGAGTGACTCCTCCAGGTGCATTTGTAGTTAACTCCTACTGATGCCTCTAGGCATCAAATATTGCTTGTTCATATTTGCATCAATAATTCCAAAACCATGCTATGTACAAAGTTTTAAAAGATTTCATATTAACGTTTACACAACAACAAACTCAAATGGATTAATATTTGACCTCAATCTAGTGCAGGTAAATAAATATTAACTGTTATTTTTGCGATATTAATTTACATAAATATAATTTTCACATTTTCTAAATATCTCAACAATCAAGTAACAGACAGAACTCCTTAGCCTCATATGAAAGCTCTCAGCTAGGTAAATAAAATGCTGCTAGCAGTATGTGTATAATGTGAGTGTTTGCTGAGATATTTTAAGTTGTTTACAAAATATTACAAATGCAATAGTTACTGTGTTTGCTGTGACTTAGAAATTTTGGTTTAAGACCTAGAATCTAAAGAATACTACCACTATAAAAATAGTTTATGCTGAAGAGTTTGCCATGTATACTTCTTTCATAATCTCTGTTGTTCCACAGATATGAACTTTGTCTGAAATGTGAGGACATAATTTTATTCTGCCAAAAGGCTTAGGCTCTGCCCATTGGAAGTTACAGTGCAAACTTTCTGAGCTCCATTGGAGTAAATGAGTATGATCTGATTTCAGTACTGATGTTACATTGGAACAGCCATCAACTAGACTTTGCCTTAAAAAATCACTGGGGGCAACAGAGGTTTTATCATCATGCAGTTTTGACTGAAAGTTGCAGGGCGTCCTTAGCAAAGCAGGCTGGACTCTTGAGCATCTCATCTTATGCTGACACATGCTAGATTTACCCAGCAATAACACCAGCATTTAACCAATTATTCAAACCTAGTTTATTTTCTTTGTATCTTGGCATTTCAAGGTGAAGGAAGGAAAAAAGGATCTCACTCAGCACTAATGTCTTACCATCATTTGTAATATGCATGGAAAATTCTGACATATCCCTCTCTGCATGCCCCTCAAGGTTTCACACCTCAAGTTGCTCAGTACTCTGTGTACCACTACCATGTGTTAGTCATATTTATCAAGAGTTATTGTGATTAGGGCATTTGTAACATCAGATATATTGTCACCTGAAAGACACTCACTGTAACCCTCTTCTTGTCCAGCCTTGTGAATGATGAGTCATTCTGCCTGACAATAGAGCCACCAATTACTGAAGTATTTTATTTGTACTGTGATTCAAAGTGATCAATTTAGAGTGTTTTTGCTCAGGATGACTCTTTATGAAAGTTATGCATGATGTAGGAAAGTGACCTGATTTTTGCTGAGACCTAA
The DNA here is from genome assembly GCF_019279795.1 of Protopterus annectens. Classification (NCBI taxonomy): domain Eukaryota; kingdom Metazoa; phylum Chordata; order Ceratodontiformes; family Protopteridae; genus Protopterus; species Protopterus annectens. Next base: position 967,421,523 of record NC_056729.1, read on the forward strand.
GCTTCTTATTTCTTGGAGGCTTTAGGCTTTAAGAGTGATTCTTTTACAGCCGCATAGGTTCATAGGTTCATAGGACAATACTAGGCTATTAGCCATGTTCCCACAAAGTCAGCACCTGTTTTCCCTGTCCAGCAGGGATACAGGTGGGATCCCAGGGGTATATTTTCTGTTTCCCATCCAGTCGTCCAGGTTCCTTTTAAAGAGGGCTAGTGAGGTACTCTGCTTGACATGGACAGGAAGTCTATTCCACAAATGGAGGAGTCATTGGGACACAAATCTATCCCGCCAACAAGTTCTATTAGTATCACAGACCAGGTTGAGAACTTGAGTGCAGGTTGCACGAGTGGAGTTTGCCTTACAGATATGCAACAACTCCATCAAGGCTGAATCTGAGGCGGCCTTGTATGCCAGACACAGGTCATCTCTGAGCAGTCTTTGCAAGATTGAGTAGAGGGACAGGGCTTTTAGCCTATATGTATAGGATAGGTGTTTGAGACCCTGGATTTTCCTGGTCGGGAACCTCTGTGATCTCTCCAACTGCTGCATGTGCTTGGCAAGGTACATGCCGAACAGGGCATTGTACTCGATAATGGGTCTGATAAGGTTGGAGTACAGGGATGTTATGACCTTCTTGTTACTGGATGAAATACCCTTACTTATGAGGTGGGCCATCTAGAAAGCCGTCCGTACAATGGAGGCAACATGGTGATCAAATGTCAGGTTGCTATCAACCTGGGTGCCCAAGTCTCTCACGACTGATTGTGTGCTTAGTACATTGTTATTAATGTTATAATTAGTAGGGACACCATTTTCCCCAAAGGGGATAATGATGCATTTCTTGGCATTCAGTTTGAGGCCATGCTTCTGGCACCAGTCATTAGTTTTGTTAAGACCCTCTTGAAGGATGTTCATATCACTAGGAGAATTTATGACAGTGCCCAGCTTGCAGTCATCTGCAAACCTGGTCAGCCACAGACCACTGGTTTTGGCTTGCACCTCAGAAAAGTATATCCCAAACAGCAGAGGTCCCAAGACCAATCCTTGGGGTATGCCACTTGTTACGGGTCTACTGCTAGAGGTGGATTCCCCTGTTTTGACTGACTGGGTTCTATCAGTGAACCAGTTAGCTACCCATCTGGTAATATATAGGTTGATGACTAGCTGGGAGAGTTTATCTATTATGCCCAAGTGGGGAATGTTCTCAAAGGCTTTGGCTAGGTCAAGGTAGGCAGTGTGCATGGTCTTGCCCTCATCTATGGCTTTGGTTACTGTTTTGAAGAAGGCGACCAAGTTTAACAGGCATGATCTCCCTTTGACAAAACCAAACTGTGTGGGATCAAGTGTTTCGAGGTTGCCAATGTCCCTGTTTATAAGGTCCATGATAATGCGTTCCATGGCCTTGCAGATCAGGCTAGTTAGGCTGATTGGCCTATAATTGCCTGGGTGAGTGGACGCTCCACTTTTGTGCAGAGGGATGACAGTGGCTGTCCTCCATTCTGCTGGGATGAAGCTGGTGCACAGGCTTTGGCTGAATAGGGTGCAAAGTGGTGCTGAGAGCTCTTGCCTGAATTCATGTAGGACACAGCTAGGGATGTTGTCGGGTCCCATGGAGGCTGTATTTTTTGCCTTTGATAGGGCATTAATAACCTGCTCCCTGGTGATGAAGGGAGGGGACAGGTGCTGAGGATGCCGTGGTTTACTGATGGAGGGACAGGGGGTGAAGGTTTTACTGAACTTGTCTGCCAGGAGGTTGACTATATCTATGGCATTTATGTATGTGGTATTCTTGACCACCAATTCAGAGCTGATTTGCGAGTTACCTTTGATATTGTGGACATATGCGAATAAGGCCTTGTGATTGTCCTTAGTGGATGCGGCCAATTTGGACTCGAAGTTAGCCTTAGAGGATTTCACCAGTGACCTAATTTGCTTGTTCAGACAAAGGAGATATTGCTTCCAATGTGGCACCTGCTCCTTCTTGGTGCTGGGCAGCAAGTTTTTCCTTTTATTATAGAGTCTGTTTATTGCTGCTGTCCACCAGATAGGTTTACTCTTTCTTGAGGAAAATGATTTGGTCCTGTCAAGTATTGCTGAGTCCATGCAGTTATATAGGTGCTCATATATTTTTTTGGTGTAGACTTGGACATTAGTGGTTGATTCAACTGAAGGGATGGTGGCTGTGAAGCTGCTTATACCTGCTCTCAGGAGGTTGTAATCAGCTTTGGAAAAGTTTTTTGTTCGACTCTGGCAAGGGGGGGGGGGGGGTCAGGTGAGATGGTGGCTTTGAAAGTGATTGCTTTATGGTTGGATCTTACCAAGGAGGATGACATTGTAGAGGTGCTACAGTGGCTACTCATATTGGTTAGTACCAAGAAGGATTGTGGTGGAGGGTGTGTGAAACTCACAGGACAAGTTTTAGGTGAGAAAGAACCCTCCAGATTAATTAGGTATTTACACCGCTGACAGATGACATTATTTGTGTTATGTTATGCACTAGTTCATTATCTGTGAAGATAAGGCAGTTTGTACACTGTCTTAGGAGACATACTGCTAAAAGCCTGGTAAAAGACATTAAACTTGCAGACTGATCTTCCATTTTGTCCAATGCCCAGGTGATTAGATAAAAACATCAGATGGTGTATGTAATTATGGTAAAATACACAAAATATATATAAAGCTCACCAGTGCTTAGCAGTCTTGTTCTAGATGTTGCTGATTTTAAAAGTATGATGGAAAAAAGGGATTAATACTTCTAGGTTCTACACTGTGCAATTAAACACGTAGGATTATATGAAAAGGCGAGTAAAAAACAACATAAACTATTAACTTTCCACAAAAAGGTTATTCAGCTTGATAATAAAGTAAAACTAAGCTTGGGATTCATAGTGATACACTGTAAAGCTGTGCTAGGCTTGTGTACCTTAGTGGTATTTTGCTGCAGTGCATTCACCATTTACACCTGTAAAGCATGACATGACCCTCCTTCATGCAGCTATCTACACACAACCTACATACACAAGTAATGCAGCAAACTTGTAAGCTAACCCATCTATGCAGTGAAACATAAACACCAGCACAGGATAATCCCCAGAGTGGACATCTACCACTTTGTACATTTCATGAGAGCTAAAAGCATGACTTTACAGAACACTCCATCTTAAAATAAAGAGCCTGTCCTATGCTACACATGCTGGTGTTCCCCAGGCCGGATGGCACGAAGCAGTGCAGATGCATGTTTAACTATACAGTATTGGAGCTGCAGCAGTGTTATGGTGTCCTCATACACAGACACCTGTCACATGCTTAAAGCATGAGAAAAGGGGTGCATAACAAACCAGGGAAAAATAAAGACAGCTCGTAGATGGATACACAGAATGATAACATATAGGAGTGTGTAAGTTGGGGTGAGATAAAATATGTATTCCTTTTGTGGTGATAGGGTCTATAGAAAAGGGAAGGGGAATAAGAGAAAGGTAAAGAAAGGGTTGGAGGAAAATGTGCAGAGACAGACAGACACACACACACACACACACACACACACACACACACACACACACACGTAAAACACAGACAGGCAGATGGGTACACATGATGAAGGAATTTACAGGATAGAGAGAAACAAGCAAAGGAAGATAGATTGTGATGAGGAAGGTTGGACAATGCTCAGGGAATGGAGCTTGGCACAAGAGACAGAGGTTAAAGCAGGCTGTAGATTGGGTGAGGCATGAATAGTATTGTATGTTCTGCCACCCTGGCCCAGACTGACATGACTGCAGTACATCATCATCATCTGATGGATCAAGGGAACTGCTTGTAAACACCACAGCCTTCTTTGGCAACTTGATGGCCAGGGCTAGCCAGGCGAGTGAATCTGCAATTTATTCTGGCCATGTGCTTGTCCACTGCTCTCTTGAATGCAACTTCTACCACCTCCTCAATCTGACACTGGGCTACCTGCTTTTGAGAGGTCAAGAACATGCTCTGAGAAGGCACTTCTCTTCGTCAACCGAACTGACATTTACAGGATCAGTACTGGCAGGCTGCAGATAAGCATCTTGCAAATATATTTATCATCTGGACCTGTGTGAAGCAGGCACACAATGGGAAGTGTACAACAAGTGTACCTATCCTACTAATCGAACAGATATACATAACACAGATCAGTATTTGTCAATAGAGTACTGTACTAAAATGTCTCAATTGGCTAGAATTACCCAACTATTTAAAATATACACAATTACTCACTACATACAAGATTATTCTCTATTCTGACACCTATACAGATCTAAACAAATCCCTACAAAAATATTCCTCCACATGTGATCAAATGGTGGTAATGTCACCTGACTCTTACAGTAGACAACACGGTTAATGTTTTGTTATGCTCATGCTCAAAGAAAAAAAATGTGACATGGTTAAGATAAGATGTTAAGGCCAGACTTATAGCCTGCAATCTTATGTGTATACCCCTTTCTCCAACCCAGTCAGCAGATAGGTGTGCGTGTGTGTGTGTGTGTGTGTGTGTGTGTGTGTGTGTGTGTCTTTCTTGCACCATTAACATATCTGCACAATTGTAGGATCTTGGTACACATGAAAATACACCCATGAAAATGCAGCTACCATGTGATGGTTCAGAATAATCCTGCCTTATAACAGATCCCTGCAGAACTCCAAGATGCACTTAGCATATTACAGTACATACTACACCTGCCTCCACCTGATGTTAAGGTACCACAAAGTACCCCCACATCTTTGGCATGCTATGTCTGAGACAAAGACCTGCCAGTAGAATGAACATTTCACCAAACATACAAAAATTAAACAAACAAATTAACAAATGAATAAACAAAGAGCAATACAGATTCATGAATACAGACAGCTAGATAGATGTAGAGATATACAGACAGATAGATAGATAGATAGATAGATAGATAGATAGATAGATAGATAGATAGATAGATAGATGGATGGATAGATAGATAGAGTGAGAAATAGATAGGCAGGCAGATAAATAGGCATCCATTTACAACAGCATTCTGGGTGTCACTGCAGAGATCAGCAGGATACCACTATCACAGGTCATCATAATGATGTCTATGTCTGCACTGCTGTTGTGACATGGTAATGCCTGGGGTAATTCTTATAAAAGGCCATACTAGACACTGACTTTTGGGAACAGGCTGATCTGATGTACATGTTCACTGCAGGGTGCCAGCTGTTGTCTGTAACATAGCAATAACTATTTATTTATATTCCCAGCATCCTCTACCCCTTTAATCTGACTTTGCCACTCATTAATCAAACTGTAGCAGCAACATGATCTCAGTACTGGTTTTACTTCTTCATATTTCATATTTTATTATTTAGTCCCATGTCTGACCCATGATCTCAACAGCTGCCACCACAAAAATTCTGTAAAATACAGCAATTAGTAGCCTGATCTTGTCCCCACTGCTGATATATCAAAAATAAATTTTTACATCAGTGCCAACATTTTGTATAATTAAGGAGTCATCCACAGAAGATGTGAGATGTAGAATTAAATACACTTGCATCATATCTTGACAGAATAAACAGGTCAGTCCATTAACAATGTGGTTTCTAAAAATATAAAATATTCTGCAAAATAATACTAATCCTAAAAGGTACATTAATATTTGGTTGAGTAACAACAACATATACTTAGAAATAATGGTTAGCAAACTTTATCATTACTCAAAAGGGATAATTAAAACTACAGACAAGTCTGCGATGAGAATTATTTGTTAGAAGTTTCAATAGTTGACCCAGCTGCAAACAAAATGATAACATGGAACAGTGCTTGCCAACTGCTTAGTTGCTCTCCCACTAGACTTCATTAGGTGGGGGGAATAGAACAAACAGAACAAAAGCAATTTGGAGCTTTCAATTAATGACTCGGTCTTGCATATTTAATTACCCATAAAGGTAGAAAATGAGTGAAAGAAGATCATTGTATTGGCATCCCAGAAAAAAAGTTGTAGCCACAACTGTGAAATAATTACTGAATTGCTGCCATCTAATGCCCAGAGAAATCTGTTAGTATTGTATCCCATGATAATTATGTCTTTCTGTTGTTTTATATTGAGGCTAGATTCTAGTCCATATACAGGTTGCCACTCATTTATTTGTACTAGGTTCTTTCTGCCTCTCTTTCATTCTACCCACATATTCTGATATTGTTATTTAAGTAAACACTGCAACAACTGAACACTTTATATACAAGTACCAGCATTAAGATGGATTATTAACAAAAGAGTTAAAATTATTGAAGACTAGCATAGGCCAACCATTTCACCTACAATTTAAGGCATGTTATGAGTCAGCTCATATTGCACAGGATTATCATCTTAGGGGTAAGGCTTCATGAAAGTTTTTCAGTAATGGCAGACTTAACGACCTGCTGTCTAGCACAAGAAATACAATGGAGTGAGGGATTTTGATGATCTTAATAAAAGAAATGAGACAATTAGGTATATGCAATATTTATCAATATATATCTATCTGCAGGACCATCCTATTTCAGTGAATAAATGAAAAGGTTTGGGCTTGTTCCCATCAACTTATTGCATGGATAAAACAGTGGTTAGGTAATGAGAAATGGCTTGCCTGTTATGGCTCCAGCTGTTGTAAAACTTTAACAGATGGATACGGTGTATCGTAAGGATCTCTTTCATGGCCATCATGTCTTTAGTCTACCTGTCAAATGTTAAGACACTAAAATGTATCATTTATTGCATTTATACAGATTAAAGCTTAGTAAACATGTTACAGATGAGGGTGAGTGCAAATAGCTACAGACATCTTGGTGATTTAAACCAGTAGGCTAAATCAAGTAATATAGCTATTAACTGTAACAAAGCAAGGTAAACACATACAGCAACACTATGAGGTCATAGGATGTGTATCCTCGATAAAGGATTCAGACATCTTTGTAGACAATAGGTTCAATTTTAAACTACATACTGAGACCTAAGTCAAAGAGTACTATAAGATTACTGGCTGCACACAGATATATTTTTTTCTTTTAAATCTAGGCATCTGGGCATTTAAAGCCAATTTATATGTCCTTGATAAGACCAACATTGGAGTATGGCAATATCTTGTGGGCACTTCAGTCATGTAAAGGAACAAAATAACCCTACACATTATGTTACTGAAAACCCTTTTCCTAACAGTGCAACTAAAAAGTAACACTTGAGCTTAGTTTTGTAGCTGCACTTCATGGCTACAGGGCTTATTTAGTTGGAGAGCAGTTTTTCAGTGATTTGCTCTTAGCATTAATTTGGTGTTTTGTGATTGTCTCTTTTTTGCCATTTGATGTTCACTCTTTTGAGTTTTCAACCTTTCATGACAGCGCGTGTGCGCACGCGCACGCACACACACACACACACACACACATATATATATATATATATATATATATATATATGTATATATATATATATATATATATATATATATATATATATATAGATATATATATAGATATATATATAGATATATATATATATATATATACATATATAGGAAGTTAGACTGATAACTCTAAAACTGGATTCACCCTTTGTAAATAGGAGTAGAATATGCCTTCTTCCAGTATGAGAGAACCATAGTATATAGTATACCTTAAGAGTTTTTAAACTTTTGCCCAAGTAGTTTGATAATATTTGGGTGGATGTTGTTTATGAGCTCCCTGAAAGTGTAATAGGCCAGCTGAAAACATATTTTTAACTTTACTAGCATAGGCTGCATCTTCTTCTGTGATCAATGGACAACCTGTTGTTAAGTCATGGATGGTCACTGAATTACAAGCCTGACTTTTATTATGGTTTAGATTAACAAAATATGAATTAAATATTTCTGCAACTTCATTTAGAGATGTTGTTAGTGCTTTTGTTGACATGAGGCAGCAAAGTCTAGAGCTCTTCATTTTTGAGGTATTTACAAATTTGCAAAACAGTTTCTTGTTATCCTTAATATTTATTAAGGTATGCCCATCATTTTTCTTTTTTGTCTTTAATCCTTGAAACAGCATCTAGACATTTTTGTTTTACAAAGTTTAGTGTTTCTTATATATTTTGTACGGCCTCCTTTTCCTGTTTTACAGTCTTTTTTGGTTACTGTCCCACCCCATTTTCAACAGCCTCATTTTGACTTTTTGATTTAATTTAACAATTGATTACAACTATCCATAAAATATGACTGTTTACCACATAGGTCAGTTTCAGTGGTGTTAGAATTATTTAACTCTCTAATTAGACATTCAGTGTCTAATTTCTTCATGTCATAATACCAAATTGTCCTGCAGTGATTAGTAATCACAGATATTATAAACAATATAATTGTGTGGTCTGATCTCCCCAAAGGTTGTAAGATGTTAATGTCATTGACTACGGATTCACTGTTAGAAAATATTAGTCAGGTACACTTGATATTCTTGTAGGTCTTAGCACGCATTGGACACAATTTTAAGCAGTCAATATGTCTAGAAAGTAATTATTTCAAACACTAGTTGGTTGCAATGTGGCACATTTTGATGTTAAGGATATCTGAAATTCCCTAGGAGTACAGTAAGGGTCTCATCTAAAATACTGTCCAAGTAGCCTAAAAAGCTGCCATGCCCTATACTGGTCATGACTGATATTCTAAACACCAGTACACATCTGCATCCCACTGAATGACATCCCTTAATATTACACTTTGTGTTTTACTTTTTATTATCCTGTTTCTCAAAATAAGCTATTACTTATTTATTTATAAGTAGCATAATGCCATCACCCCTTTTATTAGTCCCTTTGGTCTCATGTTTAACAAACCCTTTGAAAATGAGATTTTTGCTGTCTCATGTTTCTCTGATTCCTTTTATGCTATAATGGTGTTGATGTATCAAAAACCCGAAGTTTGTACAGGAAGTGTAATATTTACATAATATGAGAAAGTAGAGGAAGTAGCAGAAATGTGACAGATGAGACAGTAAGAGGAATTATAACTGCTCATTATAAACTCATCTAGGTAGTTACATATTTGATGCAAAGCTTATGGTCTTTAGCAATGGATTAAATGTTGTCAGGGTGTTGACTGGTAGGTGTATTTGGCAAATGGGGCCTTCAGCAGGGTACTGGACCAGGGCACAGCCCCAGCCATTCTAGTGTCCCATTACTTGGCTCTTTCTTTTCATTTACCATAAATACTTTTCAAACCTATATGTGTGCAAATTATTATCTTCTTTACTTTTACAGTGATTAAAGAGCATTGTATTTAATTTAAAACTTTTATTTCAAACTTGTTGCTAAACAAAACAAAACTGTCTCACATTGAAAACAGACTTAGCATGAACAGCAGTAAGCCTCTTTTCCACTGTAACTCAAATTTATTGAAAATGCATCCGGATAGTGATGAATTAAGTGTATCAAAATACTATGTTTTCAGTTAAGCTATGCAGTAATCCCACAGTAACTAGCAAACTGACTACGTGAAGTCATGCCTTTACTAATATAACCACATGATTATGAAACAAAAGCCTGCCTCTGGGGCACAGTGTAATTAAACCCTAACTGCAAACCAGATTACCTAATTTTGAGTATCAGATCAGGCACTGGAAGAACTGAGTAAGGGGTTGGATTAAATGATTTCAGACAGTTTATCCATCCACGAAGGGGGGGGGGGGCTTCACAAGTGAGCTGCTCCGGTGCATAACTATAGCCATGGATTGGGTTAATGTGGGCTTCATGCTCCCAAAGCAGTGAAAATAGCCTTTTCCAGCATGTGTGGAGGAGTAAACACATGCAGATAGAGGGGCATAGAAAGTGCATGCGGTGGTGCAGCTGCTTAAGTCAGCCCCCAAAGGGTTGGGTTAAGGGAGTATAAAAGTTGAATCAGCTACCAGGATGCCAGCATGGACACAAACAGCCCTCACTGTATGATGGCCTCAGCAAGTGACCCTCCTCATCATACTGCCTGAGTACATAACTAGTACAGGGGAGTAAATGAGCAGGGTCTGATTTGGAAAATAATGGTAAGTAGGAAGTAGGGCAATAAAATACAAAAAAATGTGAAAAAGTCTGCTCAGAGAAGTTGATGTCAATGCCTCTTTAGTCAAATTCTGATCAACACTCTTCATACATCATCAGAGTCATCATCAGTCCCCCCCCCTTTTTCCTATTTTTCTACATGGGGTTGGGGTATCATGTTAACTGTCACCAACTCTCTCAATTCAGTGCCACACTCCTGCCTTCTTCAACACTCTTGCCTGACTATCGCAGATCTTCTTTCACACAATCCATCCACCTCTGCTGGACATCCTCATTTCCTCTTACCTTCTTCCTGTCTGCCATAAATCTTCCTCACCAGATTGTCTTCTGCTTTTCTACACATGTGCCCAAACCATCACAATCTGTTCTCTTTGAGCTTTTCTGCAATTGGAGCTACTTTGGCTTCTGCTTTATGTCCTCCTCTCTTCGCCTGTCTCACAGTGTGCATCCTATGACCTTTCTCAGGCACTTCATTTCCATCGCCTCTAGCTTCTTCAACTGTTCTGCCTTTACTGCCCAGGTTTCTGTACCATACAGTAGTACTGGTCACACCACTGTCTTGTACACTTTACTTTTCAGCTTCTTTGCCATTCTTCTGTCACAGACTACACCTGATACTCTATGTCAGTTGGCTACAGCCCTTCTGATTCTAGCTTTGACATCTTCATTCAGACTGCCCTTCTCCTCAACTTCCCTTCCCAGATATTTGAAGCTGTTTACCTGTTCCACCATCTTCCCTTCTATCTCTATTCTCAGCTTCTTCCGATTTCCCCAACTTACTGCCATTACCACCATCTTATCTGCGCTTAGTTTCATCCCATGTGCCTTCAAATTTGCATTCCATTCTCCTATCCTTTGCTGAAGTTCTAGCTCTGTGTCTGCCTGCACTGCCACATCATCTGCATACAGCAGCTTTGTTGATCCGTCCCCTCCAACCTGTTTGCTAATGTAGTCCATAACCACTATGAACAGCAGTGGGCTCAGAGCTGAACCCTGATGTATGCCCACTCCCACTGTGAACCAATTTCTGAGGCTGAACACTGTTTGTACTTGAGTCATTGGGCCCTTGTACATAGCTTGTACTAATTCTACCAATTTTTCTGGGACCACCACAGTACTGCCCAGATCAGCTTTCTTGGGACCTTATCATATGCTTTCTCAAAGTCTAGAAATGCCCATTTGGACTCTCGCCTCATCTCTAGCTTCTTCTCAAGTATCTGTCTCAATGCAAACATCAGGTTAATTGTGCCGCATCCTGATCTGAATCCAAATTGCTCACCTTATATTCTACTACTCTGCATATCCGTTTATCAATCACCCTCTCCAGAACTTTCATACAATGTGATAGGAGTTTGATGCCTCTGTACTGCCCACAGTTGTGGATGTCTCCTTTGTTCTTGTGCACTGGCACAAATATGCTTATTCTCCAGTCATTTGGGATATGCCTTTCTCTCCACACTGCTATTAGTACCTTCAGGAGTCATTTCTTCCCTATCTCACCCAGCATTTTTATCATATCTGCTGTAACCTCATCTGAGCCTGCTGCTTTCCCTGACTTCATTTCCTTAGTGCTGTTCTTACTTCTTCTAGGGTGGGCTCCTCTTCTAGTCTCATTGTAGGCTCTTTCTGGGGAATTACAGATTCTGTGGGGTTTTCTTCATCCAGAAGCTGCTGGAAATACTCCTTCCATTTGCCTTTGATGCTCTCTAGACTGGTGAGCAGATTGTTGCTGGCATCCCTTATGAAGGGTGTCTGACTATTTTCTTTATCTTTCGATCTTTGCCTTGCAACCTGATATAGTTTCTTTGTGCCCCTTACTGAGACACTTTCCAGAAGTTGGCACAGTGCCTCTGATGCCCTATTCTTTGCTACTGAAACCTCTTTATTAGATTCTTTGTTAGCCAACCAGTAGTCCTTCATAGCCTGGTCAGTCTTTTCTATCTCCCACTTCTTTCTGCACTCCTTCTTTCTTTTGATGACTTCCTGGACTTCTGCATTCCACCTCCAGCTTTCCTTATGTGCCTTATTTCCATACATGGCTCGGCCACGTATCTTTTCTGAAGTCCTAACACATGATGTTTTTAGGCGCTGCCATTCTTCTTCGACTCCACCTATTTCCTACTCTTTTTGGGGTGCTATAGCCCTGAGTAATTCCTGAACTGCTGTACTTTCTCTCCAGTCAGCTTCCAGGTCTTCAGCCTGGTCTCTGTTGACCTTAGAGCCTTCGATGACCACTGCTTGCAGCTGATTGTGGCAGCTAGTGGTTTATGCTGTGGGCCGACTGTTTCACTGGAGATGTCTTTGCAATCATGGATTCTACCTCAGTGCCTTTTCCTTAGTAGGATTTATCAACAACAGCAACAACAGCCTAAAAGCCATCCTAATGGTCAACAAGTAACTAACCAGGGTTTTCCCAGGAACAATGTGAAACAAACCACATCCAGGGTGAGTTCAAGCTGGGCTCAATGACCAGAGCGGAAGAAGAACAACCGATGAAAGAGGTAACTTCAGTCAAACAACCAGGACAGCTTAATATTTTGAAGAGCATCAACAATGACTTTAACATATATAACTATACACCTGTATATATATCACAGGAGGTAGTCGAATTTATGACTAAAGGGTTTAAGTTTGTTCTACACTCCCAACCGAATCTAGCTTGAATTTTATGTGATTTAATGGTGTACACACGTAAATTAAATTTGAAAGTTATGTTTAGTAACTCTGGTAATGTACTTTCTGATGAACGGGTGGCAAGCATTTTTAATCTACCTTTGGATAATAATATAGCTTCATTCGAGCGAATTTCTGCAATTCATTTCAGGGCAATTTTTTCTGAGCATTTAAATCATATGTATAGAAGTGTTAATAATTTGTCTAGAAATGAGTAGCAATTTATTGAGGATATGAGAATACATAGGATTCGGGTTATGCAACCAGATAAAGGTGGGGGCGTTATCCTTATGGATGAGTGTAACTATGTGGATAGGATGAACAAAATGCTCCTTACCTCTAATTATTGTAAAGTTTCACTTAATGAGCTTAACCAAGCATATCAGCGCATAAAGAATTTTCTAAGTGATTTGTTCATAGAAGCAAGTATTTCTCTAGAACAGTATCATTATTTATCTATGCCAGCACCGTTAATCCCAGTCATCTTCAGAGTCCCTAATTTACATAAAAATATGTTGGATCCTCCCCTTAGGCCCATTATTGACGGGCGCAAGTCTATAACTTATGCTTGCGCCAAATGGGTGGATACTAGGTTAAGGGAGGTCCTTAAGTCTGAGCCCCAGATATGCCGCGACTCATGGCATGTGCTGAATTACTTGAACACTACAGTATTCAAAGCTGACTATGGATTTCTTAATGTAGATATCAAAGATTTGTATACTGTCATTCCTCATGATTTGGATATGGAATGGGTGAGAGATTTCTTACATATGAAACATGTTCCAGGGAATTACATTAATTTGATTATCTCATTGTTAAATGTGGTGTTGAAGAATAATTTTTTCCTATTCAAGGGTGAATACTTCTTACAGCAGTCAGGAGTTGCGATGGGCTCCCCTTGTGGGGGCTCTTTCACTAATGCCATAATGGCATATTGGGAACATACTTTTTTGTTTTCCCATCATGTTTATAATAATCTTGTGGTTTGGTATACTCGATACCAAGATGATATTTTTATTATTATGAAAGGTCCTAATAGTGATGCCAAGTGGTTAGTTGAAGTAATGTCTTCCTCCACATCATTTTTAGAATTTACTTTTTCATACAATGATAATCATATTAATTTCCTTGATATTCAATTATACAAGGACACGGTTCACCATCGATTCAAATCTTTGATATATAGAAAACCTTTTTACAGTAATTCCTTTTTGCATTTTTCAAGTAACCATCCTTTTTTTCAAAAAAAGAGGGATAGTTAAGGGTCAACTAGTCAGGGCATCCCGAATGTGTTCGGATGATGATGATTTCCAAAAAGAATGTGATAATTTAAAAGCGATGTTCATTAGTCGTGGCTATCCATTAAAGTTGATTCAATGTATCAACAAGGAAGTTACTAAGAAGAGACATAATGGGACATTAGGCCCCATTTAAATTAGTGGTTGTACTCAGACAGACAGAACTTTTGGTTTGAGTAACCAAGAGGACAGTGAGTTAGTAACGTCTGTTTCAACAAGTAACAATAATTACGTGACTAGTTTTCTAACTCAATATAATAACATGTCACGACAACTTGGTGACGTTTTGAATTATAATTGGGATATTATCTTGCAACAACAAGGTCTTTACAAGCTTTTAGGTCCTAAACCAACAATAGGTTTTAAGAAAGATCCTAATTTAAAGACATTATTGGAATTACCCTTAAAAAATAATAACTTTCAGAAGGGTATGTCTAAATGCGGTAGATGCCACTATTGCAAATACATACAAACAGGTTATAATTTTTACATTAATGGCATGAAATATTGCATTCAGGACAAATTTAACTGTGAAAGCCAAGGCATAGTATATGTTGCTTTATGCCAAATGTGTCCAGCATTTTACTTTGGCAAAACTGAACGTCAGTTCAAATAGCGTATTTATGAGCATATTTATGCCATAACAAAAGCAAATAATACCAACACCATGGCTAAACATACTTTAGAATATAACACACATACGTTCAAATTCATGGCAGTACAACAAGTGCATAGAAATCCTAGGGGAGGTCCTTGGCACTTGAAATTAGAGGAACAAGAATTGTTCTGACAGTTGAAAACTAACGCCCATGTTTATCCAGGCATCAACGAAGCCTGTTCGATTAAATGTTTACTTAAACTGAAAGCATTAGAATGCTAGCCATAACGTTTTTTGGAGGCTTACAATTTTTCAACATGGTTTATTTTATTAAATGTATGCGATGCGTTTCATAAGTAATTTATATTCAAGCATTTGTTAAAGTTTTTAACACAAGGATTTATATAATAGGTGACGACTTAGATTTTAGGATATTTTAGAATGTTTTATATGTTGATCATGTAGTATTTACTATAGTTCTAGTTTGAATAGTGTTTTCTTTAATTATTCATTAAGTCATTAATGAGAATCAATCATGGTTTAATTGTGCTGCTATAAAAGCAGTGTTTAATTACAATTTGGTGTCTGAAGAAGTGCACGGATTTTATGTGCATGAAAGCGCTTGCACAATAAATTTATATCAGTGGACTTTTACACGTTTTTGCCTATTTGTTTTTTTTTTACCTTCTGAAGCCTCTCTCTCACCACAATTCCTACACCATTTCTAGCCTGCGTTCCACCTGAGAAGTAGAATCTGGATCCCAAGCCAAGTGGCTTTGCTGCACTGCCCTTCCATCTAGTCTTTTGGATACATAGGATGTCCAGCCTCCTCCATGTCATCCACTTTCAAGCTGCCTCCTGTCAGTAAACCTACATTAAGCATATCAATTCTCAGTTCATGTTTGGCAGGTTAGCTGGTTTTTCATCCAGTTTTCGCTCAACAGAGCCATCCCAGGTAACCCAGGCTGGGCAACTAGACACTGACCAGCCAGTAGCTTATTGACCCAGGGCTGCTGGACTTTATGGCAGACACACACTGGCCAATAGGGGCACATATACCCCTCCCACCATTAGCAAGGGTCCCTGGCATGGGTCAGACTAGGTCAGGTCCTCAACCCACTTATCACTGATAACTACCCATGCCCATTTTTGGCCACATCAGTCAACATGATCAAATCACCTAGAACCATATCTTGCACCATTGTGTGGCTAACCCTGCCACTGCAAGCAGTCTGTGATCCATGTTCTCCTGTCTTGAGGATACTGCACACCACAGTAGATGCCCAAAGCAGTTGGTCTATACAACTCTTCCCCCATAGAGCACCATGTAGAGTTTGTGCTGCTGCCCACAGCTCCATTCATTGGTGAGTTTGAGATGAAAACATTCAGCATGTTTTTTGGACATGGGAGATACCCCACGGAGACACAGGGAGAACATGGAAACTCCAAACAGGCTTTGGTTGGAGGTCAGGATTGAACCTTGCACCTTGTGCATGGGAGGCAAAGACCTTAACCACTAAGCCATCTGGTCTCATGCACCATCAGAAAAATGCCAAACAGAGCTGGATTTAGCACAAAGAAACCTAGGCAGCTGCCTAGGGTCTGGTGCTTGCTGTGGGCATGATTGGCTTTAAAAAAATAAAAGTAATGTCCATAACTTTAAAAAATGCTTGCTCTAAAGCACACACACATAGCTCAGCATGCAGGTTCCCATTTGTTGAACAGCGTCAGAATTGGAGCTCAGGCATAGAGACTGGAGTTTTGGTAACCAACATCAGTGTGGATCTGAAATGTTGGCTACCAAGTAAGTGGAAAAAGATTCCAATAGATTTGGATTTTTATGAAATGTGGAAGAGCTTTTTACAAGTGAGGAAACAGCATTACAGTGATTTCCTCCAGGACAGCAGCAGCTTCAGGAGAATGCATGTGGACCTTATGTTTGGGAAGCTAGGAGTTTAGTCCTCCACACCAAGTTTTTTATTTTTTATATATGAGTGTAATGTAGAGGAGATCTGATTATTCTAGGATAGAGATCCAGTTTATCAACTGTAATGAGATGCAATGGTGATGAAAGTGAAGAAAAAGGAGGATGAATCTGTATATAGAAGCTGACAATGTATATAGATCAATTATATTCCTTGAGGAAGTATATACTAGAAAAAACTAGCCATATTCTAATCGGAGTCACTGGTTACCCTTACAGATAACTGTTCTGACCTCAGGGTGATAAATCCTGGGCTATATTAATGTTTCCTGCTAAGCTTAATTATTTTGGATTTTAGGAGTATAGTGTTTGTGGTCATTGATAGGGAGATGGCCCAAGGTATTTCACAGATAAATGAATGTTTTAATGAATGCAATGCTGGAGTTGCCTTGAGTTAAAGGTGGGGGGGTTTGGGCAGGTTTTTAGTTGAGCAGCATCACCAACGTGTATGTTGACAGTTCAAGATGCATTTTTTATGTGTTTTAATATATGGGATGGGATGTGTTATTAATATCTGGTAGACGTTGTTTATGGATGATATTGTATGTATACCTGATTTGTAAATTACTAAATGTCTCCATTGTGGAACATGTTTTTTATCTAGAGCTGTATGGATAGGCCATTGATAACAACTGAGAAAAAGAAGGGTCCAATCATGGATCCCTGGAGAACTTCAGAGTGGATGTGGGATGAGTCATGGAAGGCTCTTAACATATCAGGGAGCTTCACGGTGGATGTGGGATGATTTGTGGAAAGCTCTTAACATATCATGATAGTGAAGTGTCTGATGGATGGGTACTCAATAGACAGTGAGATTTGGCTGTACCAAATTTGAAGAATGAAAGTGAATTCAGAAGAGTATGGATGATTAAGTAAAAGGCTTTGAATAGAACAGGTAGAAGGATACCAGTAAAGGAGACCAATCATAAACTATTCTCACCCCCACCAAGCCCTCCATTGCTATTTCTCTCTTCTTACCCTGTCTTCTGTATGCAACTCTAGTTCTTACTAACCTTCAGTCATCTCTCCTCTCCAAGTTAGAACAAACATACCACAGAATAGCTAGATTTGCCTCCAGCCAACCATATAAATCACACCACTGCCTCACTCTTACTCTTTACTTTGGCCTAAATTCTAAAAACAACTTTTTCTTCTTCTACAACTACATATTACACACTCCATACTCTATAACCCCGCTACCTGTCCCTGCATCTCAAACCTAGTATCAGTCTATAACCCCCATCGCCAGCTTCGCACATCTAACAAAAATCTTCTCAACATCTACAAACCCACTAAAAACGTTGGTAAACCCCTTTATAAATTCTCTGTTACTCATACCTGGAATGCCATTCCCTTTAATATTAAAAGCATCCCCCATAAAGCCCAATTCAAACTAGAACTTAAAAACTGCCTACTAAAGACATGGACCTGTCCTTGTCAAACTCCTACCTGTCATCTTACTGCTCTCCTCTTAATTCTACCTCCTGACTCTATGCATATATCATATTTTCTATCTGTCTCTAAAAAATTATTACTGTAGACCTACACCTTGATTCTTATAACTATTGCTGTACTTGGAGTTATTGCTGAAACCTGTATATATTGCTGCATGTAAACTTTTTATTGCCGTTCTATGCTAATACCATGCCACTTGTACACAACTCTGTAAAATTGTGATTCTTATTTTCTATGTACAACAACTTTGTATTTTGCCATTGAAAATATATCTCTGTTTTGACATTGTGAACTGTATCTGGAGCTTTTCTCCTCGCATCTCCACTGAAAATGGGGCCCTGGCTCAGTTGAACTAACCTGGTTAACAAATGACAATAAATAAATAAAATAAAAATAAATGAGCTGATGTTAGTGTTCCATCTGAGATTAGTGTTCTCTCACTTTAATAAATCCATGCTTTTGTAGAGGGAAATGGTTATATTTGTAAAGATGCTGGTAATTTGATTATAAATTGTCCTAGCCAGAAGTCTGCAAGATGAGGAAAGAGTGAGATTAGACAGTAATGTAATTGGTTGGGAGAAAGAGTTGTTTTAAGGTTGAGTGTAATTGTCACCAATTTATAAGTGGAAGAATATGACTGTCACTGTATGGGCAAGTTTAATAAAGGTTTGACTTGATGGATTATGTGTTTTTTTGCAGATGGCTATCATGATTTGGTAGAGTGAAGGACTTTATTTACAGTTATAAAAAATATTTTGAGAAAATGTATGGAGAAATAATGTTCCATTGTATGACTGAAACAGAAGATTGTTGGATTGTTATGAGAGCCTGATCTGAAATGCTTATCTAGGATATATGGGTTTTTTATAGGTTTCAGATCAGATAATATTTCTGTCCAAAGCTCTTTAATGTTTAAAATATTCTCTGTGCTTCTCTCCTTGTAGGTTTTCTAACTTGTTTCCTTAGTTGTATTTACTGTTTGCAGTGTAGTCATCGACTGGCTCTCTTCTGTGTGTTTTATACATTGTGCCACTTTTTAGCAAGATAAATATACCATTGTCAAACCATGGCTCTTGTGTGGTATTCCCCATAGTGAGTGATGGGAAAATGTTTATCATCACAATGGTATGGTGTTATTCCAGAGGCTGTATGCATTGTCTGGATTTTCTGTTAGCTAAAATGTATGCCATTCAGTGTTGTCAAGTTCTTGACTATATGCACAGATGCTGTTAGGTGTTGTCAATCATACTCTTTGTAGTATGGTGGGAATCTGGGATTTCCATATTCAATGACATTTGGAGGTGTATAAAAATGTGTCAGTTTTTAGAACACCCATCAGTTAAGATGACATCAAGAAGTTTTGTGATATATAATTGATCGAGTTAGACTGAAGTCATTAAGCAGGCTAAGGTCTCTTGAAAATGATGATGAAATCAGCAAAAACAATGGTTTTGACTTTTTTGTGATAATTGTATATACTCTTTTCATTAGGTTAAGCCGAGCGATAGTTTGCTTGTGTAGCTCCTTGTTACATTCTCTGACATGACACCCTTCAACATTAAGTCTGTAGGTTTAGAAAGAAGAAAATGTACTCCCCAGCTCTTAGACTCCTAACTTAAGGAGCAAACCTGGTCCATCCTTCCCAAACCTTTAGCAAACTACTTGTTCATTCGAAGCAAGATACTTGCTACAAGTTATACCACACATACAACACTTACTGTAAAAGTAGTATCAGCAATCATTTCTATACTGGCATTTAGAAACGGTGGTGTAGAATGGAATGTTCTTAGTGCACTACCAGTGGATAGGCACTTATCAATTATGTCCCCTAACACCTTTCACCATGGATAGTAGACTAATATGAGAATTATTGTTTAGTGAAGAATGAGGCTGAGGGCTGCTATGAACCAATCTATGCCACAAACTTCACTATCAGAAGATTTTTTTTTTCTTTTATGATGGAGCATTCTAGGTGTGTCTGATTACCAGAAGGCAACTGCCTCCTCTTGTCTGGTTTAGTTAATCCATGTGAATAATTTTGAAGTTGGATACATAGGATTCAGTTTGAGCAGTGTGTCACATATCCCGTCTATCTTCGATTTGTCATATATTATTCAGGCAGGAATATGACTTTCTTTATTTTAGAGTCTGCCTTCATTTGGTAACATTAGGCTTAATGAACTATGGCTATATACTATAGGAGATTTTTTTTTTACTCAAATGATTTTTATTTTGATGAAATAACAATAATTTAATACATTCATAACATTCAATAAATATTTACAGTATTTACATTCAGCCTGACAAAAAGGATTCAGATAAAAACATTTGTAGTTAAATAATAAATTAATATATAAACTATGATGGCTAGGAAGAGTTTGATTCCAATTGTAGGGTATCAATCAAATTCCAAACTTTCCTCCATGGACTATTAACCAATGGCTTAGGAAAAGGTCTTAACTCTTTAGTTCTTTTCTCCATTAGTATGCATTTCTTCTGTGATGATAGGAATTCCTCCATTGTGGGTGCTACATTAGAGTTCCATCTTATAGTTATACATTTTCTGGCTATTGCTAACATTGTCCACAACAAATACAGGTCATCTTTCTTCATATTATTACTATTAACAACATTCAATAAAATTAAAGACTTTGTCAAAACAAATATATCAGAATAGATAGCCTGACGAAATTTGTTAATCTGATTCCAATATGGTTTAATATTAGTGCAGTCATAAAAAAATATGAGACCAGTCAGCATTAGTGGACAGATGACATCTCCAACATAACTTGCTGTTTGAAGGGTTCATTTTTGAGAGTTTCTCAGGTGTCAAAAAGGATCTGTGTAGAAATTTCCAATGAAAAGTCCTCCAGAATTGTGAATAAGAAGTTAGTTTAACTGAAAATAAAATGTTTGTTTTATCTTCCATTGATAATGATATTTGAAACCCTTGAAACCCTTACTGGTATTGCCAGTAAGAATCTTTAGGAGCTATCTTATAGACAATTTATGTGTTATATAGATATGACTGACAATATACTTTGTGTGTTCAAAGCTTGTTGGTTTTCAATACATTGAAACCAACAAAATAGGTTACTGTTTTCCCATAAACAAAAAATCTCTCTGTGTGTTTTATCAGGGAAATACCTTATAATAGTAAATGGCATTAAAAATCTATCCCACAGTTTTATATCTAGATTTGTGTTAATGAATTTTCTAAACACATCAAAAATATTGTTTATTAGTATTAGTTTAGTTAATTTTGTTGTACTATATTGTAAATTTAAACTTAAATAACGCCATATCTTTTATCTTTGTCAGTTAAGAAAGCATTTTTTGATAATTTGACTGTATTGTGTGTTATAGTAATTAACTTCTGTAGTAGTACCTTACATTGAAGGGTTTACTAGTTTTTGTTTTTTGCAATTATTATTATTACTAACTTATTTATTATATTATTATTATTATTATTATTATTATTATATTTTTTTTGTGATAGTTTTTTGTATGTATCTTACTCTGGGTGGAGTTTCCGGCGGGCCGCTACTGAAAAAATGGATTCAGCCAGCTAGACTAGGTTAAAAAATGTAAAATAAATAAAATAAAATAAATAATTTTCATTCATTAGTATAATGGAGTGTAACTGTTTCCAGTTGGAAGAGTATCTAGGATTTATCCACTTCATCACTATTTTAATTATAGATGCCTTTATAGAAGTTTCAGTCTCTGAGAATTTTAACCCCCCCTTGTTCCCATTTTCTGATATGATGAAAATATGCCACTCTATTTCTTTTGGGGTACCATAGGAATTTCATCAGAGTTGAAGTGATTTCTTTAAGGATTTTCTTTCCTGGTAGAAGTGTAAGGGCTTTTGCTATATATAATATTTTAGGTAACAAAACCATTTTTATTAGTTGTAACCTATCATCAAATGTTATAAACAAATTATTCCATTTGCTTATTAATGTCTTAATTAAATCTATGGCTTTAACATAGTTAAGCTGTAAGGTTTCTTCTATATTCTTACCTAAGTTTGTTTGTGTCTTTCGGCTTTTCCCAGTTAGGGGTTGCCACAGCGGAACTCCGGTTCGCTAATGATTGGCAGTTGATTTTTTACGTACCGGCTTGCCAGGCCTGACGCACAACCTTCAATGAAGGTACACCCATTCATGCATGTCTCCACGCAGAAGACGCTCTAGCTGTGAATCAAACTGGACAGCGTCTAACTGTGAAGCGACAACGCTATCGCAGCACCACCACTGCTCAGGACTCTCCTTCAACAAATCTAAATCAAAATATTTATTATTAAATAAAAAAATAACATACAGGTTCCAGTTAATCATATTACTAGAAACCAAGTTTTAACTCTAGACTGTTTTGGAATAGTCTTAGGTAAGAATATAGTCTTAGGTATATTCTTACCTAAGACTATTCCAAAATAGTCTAGAGTTGAAACTTTGTTTCCAGTAGTATGATTAACTGGAACCTGTATGTTCTTTTTTTATTTAATAATAAATATTTTGATTTAGATTTGTTGAAGGAGAGACCTGAGATTTTTTTGGAAATTTGTTGTTACTATATCCACTTCACCTAACACTTCCTTAGAGTTGGGTAAGGTATGTAAGACATCATCAGCAAACATCATTATTTTATATATATATATATATATATATATATATATATATATATATATATATATATATTGGTCATATATAGTTATACCTCTTATCTTTGGGTTATTACATATTAAAATGGCAAGTATTTCTATGGCCAGAGCAAATAGGATAGGGGACATGGGACATCCTTGTCTAGTGCCTCTAGTGATTTTGATTGCTTTAGAAGTAAAGGGACCTAATTTGACATATGCTAGATTATTTTCATAGATTTTCTTTATTGTTATTATAAAAAAGGAGGATCAAATAACAGTAAGACTTTAAATAACCCCAATTTAAGGCGTCAAAGGCCTTTTGAATATCTAGACCTATTCTCAATGCTTCATAATTTCCTCTAGTGAGGTAATCTATCAGTGTTAATACTCTTTCAATATTATCCTGTGTATGCCTGATATGTATGAAACCAGTCTGGTCTTCATTTATTATTTTAGATATGGGTATTTTCAATCTATTGACCATAATTGACATAAATAGTTTATAATCATTATTCAATAAAGAAATGGGTCTATATGAGTTGCAATGATTAGGGTCCTTATTCTCTTTTAATATAGGGGAAATTAGAGAATATCTCCAAGGAGGAGGAATATTTGCTAATGTTTGAACTTCAAGAAAGGTTTTATGTAGGAGAGAGATTATAGAAGAAGGGAACAATCTATACATTTCAATAATTAAGTCATCTATTCCAGGTGCTTTATTATACTAACTTCCTTTAATCCCATCTATAATTTCCTTTTCAGAAATAGGTGTTTGTAGATCTAACTTAAGTTCCTCAGGAATTCTTGTTATGTTGGGAACTGTATTCTCTAACTTCTCACATTCATTTGTACTTATTTTATCTTTATGATGCTCTGCATAATGATAATTAAAAGCCTCCAGAATGTTCCCTATGTCCGTAACTTTTTTCCCTTTCCCTACATGAAAGATACTATCAATGTTTTTAATTTTTGATTGTATCTTAACTTTCATAGATCGATTATGAAGATACTTAAGAGGAGGTAGCATAAAAATTTAATTTCAGTCTGTCCATAGCTAAATTAGTTTTATGGGATAATATTTCATTGTATTTCATATTTGCTTCTTCTATTTTCTTATTATTATCTGTAGCAATTAAGTTCTTATTAGATTTAAGAGATAATAATTGAGTTTGGAGATGCTGCAACTCTGAGTCCCATTCTTTAGTTTTATTTTTGTACCAGCTAATGGTTTTACCATATAGATAGGCCTTAAGAGAATCTCAAACCATAATTGTGTTTGCTTCAGGTTTATAATTAATTTCTAAGAAAAGCTGAAGTTCGGAAGTTATCCAAGATTTAAAATCTTTAATTTTTGTGAAATATGAAGGAATCCTTGAAGTAAGAACTAATTGATTGAATTCCAATTGTATTGTTAACAACAGGGAATTATGATCTGTAAAGGGACAAGGTTGTATTGAAAAATTCAAGATTTTAGAATAAAGATCTTGTGAGATATAAATATTATCTCTTCTGGTTTGGGTACCATGTCTATAGTCTTGGTGTGAGAATAGTAAAGAATTTGGTCACAGAGCATTAAAGGTGTCTTTTAATTTAAACATTTCTGTCCATTTTTTTAAATGTTTAGCTGAGGACGGCAGTCTTGGAGATTTCCTGTTGGTAGTTTCTGTAATATCTGTGATACAGTTGAAATCACCTCCTAGTATAATATACCTTTAGAAGTAGTTGTAAAAAAGTCTAAGTGTTTCTTAGCTAGTCCAACCCCCATACCCAGGAACCAGTATAAATTAGCCAGGGTCCAAATTCTATTATTAAACGTAAGTATAACTAAGACCATGAGTCCATCATTATCTACATGTTTACAAATAATTTGGGGATTTAAGAAAGTCTTTTTCCATAGAATTGTTACACCTCTGGTCTTATTTTTATAAGAAGATTGAGCAAGTATTGTGTATTCCTTAGGGTCCTACATAAATGTGTCATTTATTTTAAAGTGTGTCTCTTGGAGAAAAACTACTTGAACCTTGTTTAGTTTAAGATACCTTAGTAGGTTCGCTCTCTTATATGGGTTGTTTAATCCATTAGTATTTAAGGATATCAAAGTTAAATCCATATGAGTATTCTTTAAAGATAACAAATAATAAAGGAACTTGTATTAATAGAATCCTGTATACATAATAGTCTTCCTGAATAGACAACAGAATATCAATTAATATATTTCTATTTATCTCAATCCAAATAACTTTCCCCATGAAAGATAAAAGAAAAACAATTTTGTCAGGCATTTCAAAACTAGAAAAACAGTTAAATAACAAATAATTAGCATATTTCACTCTGATATAAACTTTAATACACCCTATACATGGAATGAGATACATTCCTAGTCTAGCAAACAAAACTAAATCTGCTAGACTACTTATCCCAACCATCAACCTTTGTTAGTTCGAGCCCATGAAAACAAAGTAAAAATGGAGAATATATTATAAATTAAGAGAGATATAGTAGTGATAAACAACTAATTAGATATTGATTCCAGTTAGGCTTTAGAGATAAGTTACATATACTATTATTAGAAGCATTAAACATGTAAACAGTAATTATTCACTAAGGAAGCAAGAGACATATTAGGATATATATAATATGAATTTAGTGCTTAATAGACTAAGGAAACATTAGCTTTATTAACAATCTAAATGATTACTCAAAATACCTAAGCATGTCATCTGTATTAGTTCTAATAAAAACTTCAAAATAGCAGAACAAATCAAAGAATCATTTAGCATTTGCATTTACTTGCCCTCTGAATAAATCTTATCATGACAAACTCCCACTAAATAAAAACTTCACAGGAATTGGTTGTTAGCACATAGTGAGTGTGTGTCATTCCCAAAAGATGTTAACATAGATTCTTAGAAATATTTCATAACACATATTTGTCCTTAATTAACTCCTAAACTTTTGGAATAGCAGCTGTTTAAATGACTGACTAAAATCAATAATAATTAAACGGCATCAGTTAATATGACAAAAATTAGTAAACACCATTATATAAAACTTACTATGGATAACCGGTCTTAAAAGTAAATGACTCAAAGACAGAATTAAGATAGAAATAGCTGTAAATATCTACCATAGTAATAGGTTAATACTGAAACTCATAACCTGTTTGTTATGTTATCACATGGCATAGATATTACTGAGCTCTTTCCCTGTCATAAAGTGCTAATATAATAAAAAACATGACTTTATAATAACTGAAAACATGACATCTGAAACATAAATAATATCTAAGATACAATAAGAAAATCAACATATTAGATACAAAGTAATTATAGTTCAATCAAAATTATTCAGACATATATTTGTTAGAATTTAATATGGTATTTGAATATCCTTACAGTTATTACCATTAGTCATAAGCATTTCTTGTAAATGTATAAGCCTATACTAAACACTTGCTAACTGCATAGGAAAGTTATTTGTAAAGATCTATTTATAAAAAAACTCCAGTATATTCACTAGAAATAGTGGCTATAATTAACTGTTTACAAGAAAAAATAATATTTCTGTATATATTTGATCACAAAATATAGTCAGTATTATA
This sequence comes from Protopterus annectens, assembly GCF_019279795.1. Classification (NCBI taxonomy): domain Eukaryota; kingdom Metazoa; phylum Chordata; order Ceratodontiformes; family Protopteridae; genus Protopterus; species Protopterus annectens. The sequence continues at coordinate 967,447,832 of NC_056729.1, forward strand.
AAAGGGAATCATGAATATGTTTGCAGACAGTGTAGCTTATAATTCTTGTAAAAGAAGCCTACTATGCTATATTAACCAACAGAGACTTGGAAATTCACAATTAGGCTTCCATATGTACATTAGATGTAATGTAATCTGATATGCATGCATATAATGCATGATGTCACGAGCTAAGTAAGAAAGCTTCACTTCATAAATTTCAAACTGCCATTTTCCCGCCCAGCACGCTACATAGTACAGTTTCCTAACCTCGCTTTAATTGTGTCACAAAGTCTGCTTATTTACAGTAACAAATGCAACGTTTAACTGTCAGATACTTCCCATCAGTAAATTAACATTCAATACACAAGAAATCACCTTCGGACATCACAAACCATACAACACACATAAAAAAAACAGTTTCATACAGCCTTTCCCATAACTAAACTCTATATAACCATCAAATTTAGAACATCCAAAACAGTAATTTAAACGCATTCTAAAAAAAAAGAACACACCTCTCCCATTACATAAACGCTTTCAGATCCCACCTAAAGCTTCTAATTAATAGGTAGAACAGTCCATAAATTTATTTATTTATTTATTTTTATTTTTAACATTCAATACACAAGAAATCACCTTCGGACATCACAAACCATACAACACACATAAAAAAAACAGTTTCATACAGCCTTTCCCATAACTAAACTCTATATAACCATCAAATTTAGAACATCCAAAACAGTAATTTAAACGACCTTAAATATAACGACCGATATATGACAAGCTGAGTTTTGATGTTATTCTGCTTTAACAGTTTTATTAATTGTCAAGCTTTTTTCCTCTGTTCCAAAACCCTGGTAGAATAGTCATTATCAAACCTAATTGGGTTTTAATTAAATTTTAATGGACTTTTCCAACAGGCAGATTTTAGGACCAACTCCTTGTCCAAATAAGATAGAAACTTTATGACTATGCTGTTTCCTATATGTTTTTTTATATCTGTAATCTATACTTGGAGCTTTTCTCCCCGGGCCTCTACTGAAAATGGACATATATCCAGCTAGACTAGCCCGGTCAACAAATGTAAAATAAAATAAATAAAATAAAAAATGTCATCTTAAGGTCATAAAAGCAAAGATAGCTTACTGTTCAATTATATCACTCAGTATAAACCAGTAATAGTATACTAATATACTAAAAGCATAAATAGTTATTTAATTTGTATATGAACAAAAAAAAGTATAGAAATGAAAAAACAAAAAGAGAAAGAAAAGCAATAAGAAAAATGTTGTCATGACATACCTTACTTGAAGATTTAGCAAGTATAAAACAAATTAAAGTTCAGTTGCAGTAGATGCTTTGAGAGATTTAGTGGGAACAGAAATCTTTGACTCAGTTTTTTTTTTCTTTTTAATATCAGTCCAAGAAGATTTATCAGTCACTCGCTTCAGAGATGCAGATGCCCATTCCATATCTTCAGGTAAGGAAATAATGTTATTGATTTTAATAAAGGCAGTGACTTCCTCTGGGGCATTAAATGATCTCATTTCATTCGGATATAGGATTTTATTCTGGCAGGAAAGACAAGCTGAGTTTTGATGTTATTCTGCTTTAACAGTTTTATTAATTGTCAAGCTTTTTTCCTCTGTTCCAAAACCCTGGTAGAATAGTCATTATCAAACCTAATTGGGTTTTAATTAAATTTTAATGGACTTTTCCAACAGGCAGATATTAGGACCAACTCCTTGTCCAAATAAGATAGAAACTTTATGACTATTGATCTGGGAGGAGTAGAAGAGGATGTTGACACTGGTTGTCCTAAAGCTCTATGAGCCCTTTCAATACCAAAGGACAGACCCTCCTTTAAATCTAAAATCTCTGGAATCCAGGCATTCAGGAAAGAAATGTTATCTTCTCCTTCAGATCTCTTAGGGATGCCAAAAATCCTTATATCTGACCTTCTCTCCCTGTTTTTCAGGTCATCCACTTTATTGAGAAGCCAAGTGTTTTTTTTTTATAAGGACATCTTTCTGACTTGCTTCTTCCTTCAGTCTTCCATCAAGATCATTCAGGGATGCTTCTAAGTGTGTTATTCTGGATTGATGCTGCTGTATAAATTTCTTGAGAGAATCTGTTTGTTTCTGACAATTTTCCTTGAGGTTTTGTAAATTCTCCTTAAAATCATAATTTTTAGTGAGAGTTCTTGTAGAGCAGATGTCACAAGCTGCATTTCTTTTTTTAAAGCCATATCAGAATGAGAAGTCTTTGAAGTGCTCATTTCCACAACTGATTTATACTCCTTTATAAATTGACAGGAAAAAACTTTCCTAAGTTCACCAAAGTTACTAATAATATAGTTTATACTTTCATCTATCAATTCTACGTATTTTTACTAAAATAAAATAAGTTATTTCCTGTTTTTTATACTAGTTTCATGGAGGTCTGAAAAACTTCTGCTATTAGTTGGCCATCCTTGCTTGAGTGGTTTGTAGATGAGATATTTGTTAATGGCTTTGTGAGTGTGTGTGTGTGTGTGTGTGTGTGTGTGTGTGTGTGTGTGTGTGTGTGTGTGTGTGTGTGTGTGTGTGTGTGTGTGTGTGTGTGTGTGTGTGTGTGTGTGTGGACTAAATGTGGACTGAGTGGGTTTCTATGTTTCCAGTAAAGTAACATTAAGCCAGTAATAGTAAGTTGTTACAGTTCTTTTTTTCTGTGGTAAGATTAGCATCCATAAAGGTACTTTGTAAGGTTCTGGAATGTTGAAAATAGAGATGGTTGGTGTTTTCTGCATGTTTGTATAGAGTGTGAGGGCATGTAGTAATGTCAAAAATAGACAGAGGTGATAGGTACATCATACGGATGATTATGATAAAGATGGTGGGCAGATGATGGCAGGGAAGAGCCATTGCAAGGATTGTTGGTAGAATGAAAGTAATTAAATTTAGGATGGCAAAGTATAACTCAGTGTTGAGGTCCATATTATTTTATATGGGAAGCAAAGGATAGTAGACATGATACAATGCAATAAGGTGTAAGAGTTATAAGGGGAGAGGAGTTTAAGAAGACTAAAAACTCAGTTTAGGAGATGTAATATTAATTTAGAGAACCTAAGCCTTACAATAAAATCTAAACTAGCCTCCTGTTAGCACAAAGTGACTAAATTTGCTACCTACACTGCACACCGAAGTCATCACTGTCAAGCTATAAAACAAAACTCTCCAGAGCTTTACAACTACCTAAAATACTCTAGACTAGTTATGGCATACAAGCTGATACATTATTATCTTGAAAGGTGCCCTGCAATAAAAATATACTGTTGTACTATACACCCAGAAGGGGCCTGCGTTCTGTCTATACATTTCTATGCAGTAGTAAAGGAAATAATTAATCGGGGACTCATTATACTAGTGCTACATCTCCAAACTCCGGAACACCATCCCTACACAAATAAACCTGACTAAAAGTCCTAAGCTATAAAATCCAGCTCAAACATTACCTAACCCATTCCTGGTTGTGCTCATGTTCATCACCAGATTTAGACCTCTAGTGAAAGCACAGACTTCTTGTTGCTTTTTAATAAGATTTTGCCCTCCTATACTTAAATCAATACACCCAAACAACTCCCCCCTTTCACTTAAATCAATATACCCCTCTTTTCCTCACATTAAACACTGCTTCTCACCTTTCTCTTTTTCTAACTGTCCCCATCCACTGCTCTGCCTCTCTCATGCATTCCCTATATACCCACGTTATATACCTTCTAGATATACTAAATTGTAACAGGCAGTGTTGATAGCATATGAGTGAAAGAGCACAGTACAGAATTAGTTCTATTACAACTATCCTCCTATAGAACGCAAATATCTCCACTCCTACATATTTTTATAACTTACTTCATTATATCTCTTCATCTTTTTACAAGCCTGTCTTTACTGAAATGTAGGAATGTTAGACTTTTTTACAACAGTATTTTCCCTTCTACAGTATAAATCCATTTACTTCCTGCAAGATTTTCGAGCTACCAGAACTGTATAGACTTATACATGTTAATGTAAATACTTTACTGTATATGTACCTGTCTTGTAATTAGATTTGTATTTTTTCTGAGAAGTGCAACTGCTATTTTTCTGAGGATGGTCTGAAAATTAATTTTTCGATATAAACGTGTTGTGATGTAGCTTTCCTCACTGGGCCTCTGCTGAAAATGGATTCTGCTCAGTTTACTTTCCTGGCCAACAAAGGCAAATAACTAAAATAGAGCTGAAGATGGTCAGGTGAAGTCTTTAGTGGGCTTGTAGTAAGTGGATATGGTAGGTGATGTAAGTGTACTGCTGTTCACCTTCAGCATTCAGACAGCATCTTGGATATCGGGTCTGATCAGTGATGCTGGATACTGTTGAAGGTTGTGTCTTATTCAGGAATGTGGCTTTTGTCATCCTACCTGTCAGCTATATAATGAAATACTGTATTTTATTGAGGATAAGACACTGTCTGGAAGTTTGCTATCCTGGATGATACCTGCCACCTGCGAAGAGGATGTCAGGGAAGTCAATAGTTATAATGCAGTTAGTGCAGGAAAGAAAAACAGTCAGGCTTCCTAGCTGTCACCTTGGAACATACTTCTCAGCTGTCCAGATTTTTGCAGACTGTTCTGATTTTTGACTCATATTTTTGTGTTGTACATCGGATTGAAGTCAGTAAAATGACTGGCAATGGAGTTTCATACTTAATATCCACCACAAAAAAGTGCACCAACGCAAAACCTCTTATTCTGGAAACTTTCTAAGTTTATAAGGCAATATTAAAATCTGTCCCTATTTTTGGAACTTTGTCCTCCATTATGCTTGCCCTTATCTAGATTTTTGTGCAAAGAAGCTGAGAGGTATGTTTTGGAAAAAGGAGTCTAGAAAACCAGTATTAGCAGAATAGTAATAGTTTGAGAGTACTATATACATCATTGACTAGTTATAAGGTAGGAAATGTGTGTCTGGTTGGATACATGCCACCAGAAGAAGGAATTCCAGTATTAAGCAGTAATTGTAGGGGAGCAGCAAAAAGGGCAAGGAGGCTTATGGAAGTCAATATAAGACAGTATAGATTCTTGAGAGTTCTGGTTGCATGCCAGAGCCAGAGATATTTGAAAGCCTTAGAAGCTATTGTGAGCATTAAAGTAAGTGTAAAGAAAAACTTTAAATTATGATTACAAAAAGGCACCTAAAATAAATGCATGCAGTGCAAATAAACAGTTGTGTTATTAGTGGACATAAATATGAATGGTACAGGTGGTATAACATTACAGAAAATTGACCAGTTGCTTATGGACTATGGGTATTTACAGTGCATAAAAGTCATAACTCAAACAGAGAAGAAGTGTTAGCAATAGTGTCCATGCATATATGTAAGGCAAATAAGTACAAACAAATTAAGGCTTTTAGCCCTTGAAGACAATATTCAGAAAGTCTTTGCACACAGCGCCCCCAAGAATATCACTCAAGAGTTCCAATTTCTGCAGAATGTTTAGATTTTTGTCTCATATTTTTGGTCTGCTCCTCATAAAACTTGTGGTTTTCTGGCAAATCATTTAGGATTGAAATCAGTAAAAAATAATAAGCATTTGAGTTTTAGACTTCACATCCTTCAGAAAAATGCATGCTAATCCAAGAACTGTTGTTATAGCAGCTTTCTAAGTTTATAAGAGCAATATTCAAAACTTTTCCCCAATTTTTGGGCCTTTGTGTCCCCATTATTTTTGACTTTGTCTAAATTTCTTTTGCTAAAAGGTTGAGAGGTATGCTCCCAAGAGTAGAATATTGCTCATTATATGGATGCAGTTATTAATTTATGATTTGCTACAGCTTGCGTATGCAAAGTGCATCTGTTGTGACAGTTTGACTTCCCCATTTAGTACCCCTCAAGCAATTCATGTTTTTATTGATGAAGGTTTGTCTGGAACATTTATACCCCACCAAACAGTGGGTCACCAACCTCTCTCCAACTGGCATGCAATATCCATGGGAGTAGAATGGCTGCAGAGAGTTCTCCCTGCTGGTCACAGCAACATAGGTTACTTGAGTACATAACATTTCCTCCCCTGCCTTCTGGTGTATTCTGAAGGATGGGTTATTGCAGTGAAGCATGATTACTGCGGGACAGGCCTGCCCTGGGCCCAGGACTGGGAACTCCCACAACCTGTCTCCAACCCAACCAGGCTCCTACCTTCTTCAGGTACCAGCTCTTACCAGAGCCAAAGCAGTGTGCTCCCGCCCACATGCCTACCTCCAAACAATTCCCCATGGGAAAGTTGAATCTCAGCATTTCTTCTTCAACCCCTGCTAGCTCCAGCATGCGTCACAACTGCATGTCAAACTAAGACTGCCTGATGATAGTCAGGGCTTTATATAACCTCTATGCCAACAAACTGGGCTTTGATCTGTGGTACTATGACATGAAAGTGAAATGCAAACCAGTGAAGCAGATGCACATTGCAATGTGTTGTGTAGAGCATATTTACCAGAAAAGAACTACAATTTTGCTAGAAAAAGAATTAGAGATTCTTTGAGTGATACCACATTTACCAATGACAAAATTAAAATGAAAAGGATTTCCAGACATGTACTAACACTGATTCATAAATGCATTTTCTGAAAGAATTTGCAGATAAAGGATGGCCAGAGCAAATTAATTAAGCAGAAAAATAAATCCATTCTTGCTCTTCCTTCACTGAGGAAATAACTTCTACCAAAAGCTTATTTTTTAAAACTTACAAAATTACTGTGCCAGTCATTTAAGAAAATAGCTGATTGAGTGAACATACTAATTATATTTTGAAATAGTGGAGTGGAAGGAAAGAGCAAAAGACATCATTTGTGGGCCTTGAATGTCAACACAGGGAAAAAAGTGTGTAAAACTATAACCAGTGCAGTTTGTAATATAATAATAACCCACATGAAGAAGCTTCCTGCAATACCAAGCAGACTGTGGAGCCAAATGGGGACATATTTGTTTCAGTTCAAAGAGGCTTTGCACTTGACTTTGTAGATTGTTGTATAAGAACTTAACATTTATGTTCCTTTAATTTATGCTATGAAGCAGGTAAGTCTGTAGAGACTAGGCTCCAGTTTCCAGCAACCAGTTTTAATATAGTCAGACTTACACAAGCGCTTTCACAATTAGCTTCCTCAGGTGAATGAACTGCAACAAAATAAAACACCTGTTTTATACCATTTAAACATATCACATGACTTGTAATACATAATTTAAATAAACATCAACATTTCATGAGTGAATGCCATTGGTAAAACGCATATGCAATACACATAAATATAAATACTAGCATAAATTCATGTGAGAAACACTCAAGGCAATCATACACAAAGTACATACCAAATATATATATATCTAAAAATAATAATAAAACCTTTAAGACTTTTAAAACTCATCTATGTAGGGGTCAAGTCTTTAAGATGGGTTTCAATGGAATGTAATAATTTAGGCCATGTCCCATATCTGCCATAAGCCTTATGATGCATTCCGCTTCAAGTGTTTCAGTTCTTGTTCTAACATCCCCTCCCTTTCTATTTTCAAAACATCTACCTATTGTCATAAGTTTAAAGTTATGGTGCGTATCAGTGTCCTTAACATGTTTCACTAATGCATTGTGCACATTTTGTTTCTTGATATGGCATAGATGTTCCCTGATTCTAAGTTTGAGTTGTCTGTCTGTTTTCCCTACATAGTATTTGCAACAGATTTGACAGACAGCTAAATAAACTAAGTGTGAGCTATCACATAGGTTCATAGGTTCATAGGTAAGTACTAGGCTATCTGCCCAAGGGCATTTATAAGCCTAGCCAGAATGTGTTGACTTTCGCCACCCCCTTAGATTAGTTCCCTGTGCCTCTGTCCAACAGAGGCATTAGTTCCCTGCGCCACTGTCCAACAGAGCCATTAGTTCCCTGCTCCACTGTCCAGCAGAGCCACTGCAGTGATCCCCGGGGTAAATTTTCTGTTTCCCATCCACCCATCAAGGTTTCTCTTGAAGAGTGTTAGTGAGAGGCTCTGCCTGATGTATATTGGAATCCTGTTCCAAAGCATGGGGAGTCTCTGAGATAGGAATCTATCTCTCCAGTATGTCCTATTTATTGTTGTGGTGAGGTTTATATCTCTAGAGTGTGTGGCTATCCGGGATTTGTTTTTTTTTAGGTGGACTATGTCCATCAATTCTGGGTTGGACATGTCCTTGTATGTCAGGCAGAGATCACCTCTGAGTAAGTGGTATGCAACCGAGTACAGCTGGAGTTTCTTGAGTCGGGCTGCATAGGGCATCTGTTTGAGGCCAGTAATCCTCTTGGTGAGGTACTTTGTGGCCTTTCCAGCTGTTGCAGGTGTCCTGTAAGGTACATCCCAAATTGTGCATTGTTTTCTATAATGGGTCTAATGAGTGATGAGTAGAGAGGCACAATAACCTCTTTTGTTCTAGATGCAAACCCTTTTGTGATTAGGTGGGCCACAGAAGGATTTTCTAACCACCTTGGCAATATGATTATCAAAGGAGAGATTACCATCTACTTGGGTCCCCAGATCCCTTATTACATTTTCTGTATTTAGGGGACTACCACCTATGTGGTAGTTCATGGGTACTTTGTTTTTTCCAAAGGGTATGACTATGCACTTTTTGGCATTTAGCTTGAGGCCATGATTTTGACACCAGGTATCTGTCTCAGTGAGACCCATCTGGAGGGTATCTGTATCAGCTGGAGAATTAATTATGGCCCCTAGTTTGCAGTCATCTGTGAACTTTGTCAGCCATAGTCCTCTTATGCTTGCCTGTACCTCTGAGAAGTATATACTGAACAGGAGGGGTCCTAGGACTGAGCCCTGTGGGACGCCACTTGTAACTGGTTTAGAGTCAGACATAGAGGCTGCAACTCTCACCATGTGGGTTCTATCCATGAGCTAGTTGGCAACCCATCTCATGACGTAGGGGTTTATGTTCAAGCTGGTGAGCTTGTCTATAATACTATAATGGGGAATTGTGTCGAAAGCCTTTGCGAGGTCTAAGTAAGCTGTGTGGGCCTCCTTTCCCTTGTCTAATGCCTTGGTAACCGTCTCAAAGAAGTCCACCAGGTTTAGGAGGCATGATCTTCCCTTAACAAAGCCAAACTGGGTAGGGTCCAAGGTTTGGAGGTTCCCAACGTCTGTTAATGAGTTCCATGATGATGCGTTCCATAGCCTTGCAGACCATGCTAGTCAGGCTTATAGGGTGATAGTTTCTGGGGTCCGTTGTGGCTCCACCTTTGTGGAGCAGGATAACTGTTGCTGTGCACCACTCTGTGGGTATGTAGCCTGTAGAGAGGCTGAGTTTGAACAGTGTGTTTAGGTGAGGGGTTAGTTCATTTTGGAGCTCTTGTAAGACACAGTCTGGGACTCCGTCCGGTCCCATTGAAGCTGTGTTTTTGGCTTTGGATAGGGCTGTTTTAACCTGTGTGTCGGTGATTGATGGGGACCTATACTCTTCTGGTATGGTTATGGGCCCTTTAGGAGGTGAGAGGGGAGTGAAGTTTGCCCTAAACCTGTCTGCCAGAATGTTTGCAATATCAGTCAGTTCAGTGTATTTTGTGCCATTCTGCACTAACTCAGAGCATATCTGAGAGTTTCCACTTAGGTTCTTGACATAGCTAAAGAACGCTTTGTGGTTATCTTTGGGGTCAGTGGCAATTTTTCTTTCGAAACTAGCCTTGGATGATTTAATGAGGGATGATAGTTTATTGCTGATACTGATCAGGGGTGTCTTTCCTTCTTGGGATTTTACTCTTTTCTGTACTAGTTTCCTCCTTCTGTTGTATAGCTTGTTTATGGCAGGGGTCCACCAGACTGGTTTCCTTTTCTTGGAGGAGTGAGTCTTGGTTTTACTTGGGATAGCATGATCCATGCATTCCTGCAGATGCTCATAGAGTGCCTTTGTAAAGGTTTCAGTAGCTTGCACAGCATTGTCCTTTAGCATGGGGGCTGTGAACCATTCCACCTTGGTCTTAAGTAACAGAAAGTTTGCTTTTGAAAAGTTTTTCATGGTGGTTTCCTTGATTGAGGGTGGGGGTGGAATGTGGATATCCAGAGTGATTAGTCTATGGTCTGATCTAACCAGCAAAGGGTTGACCTCCGGTGTGGAACACCGATCGCCCATGTTGGTGATGACGAGGTCTAATATGTTGTTCCCTCTGCTGGGGGTGTTGACCAGTTGATCCAGGGTGTTTGATTTTATAAATTCTAGGAAGCGTTGGGCAAGGGAGTTAGTACTTGAGTAGTTCTCCCAGTTTATGTTTGGGTAATTGAAAGCACCCAGTATTAAGGTGTTTGGTAGTACCTTCATATTTTCCATTGTCTCCAGAAATATGGAATGGGGGTCCTGGGCCATGGTGGGTGATCTGTAGCAAGCTACAATTTGGATTGCAGTTTTCTCCATTGTTAGTTGCACATGGATGATCTCTGATGCATTGTGCTGCACCACTAACCTTTTGTGTTTCGGTCCTGGTTCTATGGCCGAAAGGTATGGTATGAGTTATAGCCTAGTAGTGCTGGGGTGCTCTCAGGAGCCTTAAACTAGGTTTCTGTTACTACACAGATGTCGATGTTCTCCATACTGAGGAGTGCCTTGAGTGCATGTATTTTGAGGTTTAGACCTCTGGCGTTGAGTAGCATTACCCTCAGTTTTTGGTTACTTGTGCTATTTATGGTGGTGGTTTTGTCTTTTGAGCCTTGCCTAAAAAAGGCACTATGGGGGCAGCAAGAGCCTTGGCCAGTATTCGAAAGCCTAAGGGTGACAGATGCAAGCCATCTCTTGTGAAGCAACATGGCTTGTCGAGCATGTCATCCCTGGCAGACAGGTACTGGATCCCCATTGAATGACACCAGAAACTTAGCCGATTGTTGAAATTGATAATTTTTTCTTTATACTGTGGCATCATTCTTGGTGAGGGCAGGATGCTACTAAGGGTCAGGATCATACCTGCCTGGGCTACATGATCAGAGAGCTCTTCCATGTCTCTTTTCATGTAGTCCAGGGAGGTACATCTCAGGTCATTCACACCAACATGGACAATGACAGAGTTGTATTTGTACTTGTTCTGTAGTGACATGAGTGCTTGGGTTATGTGGCAGATCCTGGCACCTGACAGGCAGCTAACTGTAACCTACTCCTTGTCCAGCCTAGTTAGTGGGACATCAGTGTGCCTGACTATAGAGTCACCTATTACTAGTGTGTTGGGTATGTTATTTTGTGTTAAGGGCTGTGATTGCGTGGCACACTGATTATGTGAAGTATGTGTTTCATGGTTGGTGATGGGGTGTGGAGGTTGCTTGGATGTCTGCTTTGGAGGTCTCTGTTGCTTTTGCAGATTTTTATTTAGAGCCTCCGAGTATTTTTTCATGTACTCATGTGTGTTATTTGCCGGTGTTGGTTTATTAGGTCTATGTGAGACTGATGGTGTGTTGCAAGTATTACCCTTCTCCTCTTGACTGTCAGTTCCAGTCTTGGGTTGAGAGAGCTTTGCCTCCATTTTGGCTGTATAATTGCATCTCTCGCATATATTAATGTTTGGTGGTAGGAGGAGAGGGTTGTCTGTGTACATGAGGCAGTTGTAACATTGCCTCAAAATGCCCAGATTCACCAGCTGGACTGGAGAGTACACTGGAAACTGCCCTTTGGACATGCCTGAATAGGTAGAGTAAGCTGTTTTTCTGATTGGCTGGTGGGGAGGACGAATAGAGAGCCTTGTCCTTCTGGACAGTATAGGGGGGTCTAGTTTTAGGGTTAATTAGTGCTTGCTATGCATTTTAAGTAAGTGCTTGACTGTGAAATGAATGGATTGAGTGCTAAAGTTGAAGGTTTGTCTAGTTCCAAAGGAAAAATTGAAGAGTAGACTTCATGGAGCCGAGAATAGTTTAACTCTAGCTAACTGGCACTGCCCAGTGCACAAAACCGCACAAATTTGGTTTTTATAGCAGGAAAGTGAAAGAGATAGAAATTAGCCCAAAATGGCTGATAAACTACTAACTTCTGGGCTGAAACCACTCCTCCAGGGACAGATAGGCTGCTCAAAGCTCTCCTGTCTCACAGGTGAACAGAGAAACTTCCTTCTATCCAAGTAAGGTATGGGCAATACAGAAACTTGTAACTCAGCCCTGGATTCAGCAATAACCTGAAAACTGGACTATACTAGTTCAGAAAGGCGGGTAACAAGTATATATATATATTTTTTTTTTCAGAAAATACAGCAGATACAATCAAAACAACACTTTAAATGTACAGAACAGGCTATCACACTTTAGTGTGTAGCCTACAACAGTTAAACAGATTATTTAAACACAAAAATGACTTAATTCAACTGCAGGCAGCAAATAAGTACAATATGTAGCAATAACAAACTTTTTAAATCACAGATTTGCTTAAAAAAACTGGCGTTTTAGGCAGAATTAGTTAAGATAGCAAGAAAAGCAGAAAATTGATTGCGTGGCACACTGATTATGTGAAGTATGTGTTTCATGGTTGGTGATGGGGTGTGGAGGTTGCTTGGATGTCTGCTTTGGAGGTCTCTGTTTCTTTTGCAGATTTTTATTTAGAGCCTCCGAGTATTTTTTCATGTACTCATGTGTGTTATTTGCCGGTGTTGGTTTATTAGGTCTATGTGAGACTGATGGTGTGTTGCAAGTATTACCCTTCTCCTCTTGACTGTCAGTTCCAGTCTTGGGTTGAGAGAGCTTTGCCTCCATTTTGGCTGTATAATTGCATCTCTCGCATATATTAATGTTTGGTGGTAGGAGGAGAGGGTTGTCTGTGTACATGAGGCAGTTGTAACATTGCCTCAAAATGCCCAGATTCACCAGCTGGACTGGAGAGTACACTGGAAACTGCCCTTTGGACATGCCTGAATAGGTAGAGTAAGCTGTTTTTCTGATTGGCTGGTGGGGAGGACGAATAGAGAGCCTTGTCCTTCTGGACAGTATAGGGGGGTCTAGTTTTAGGGTTAATTAGTGCTTGCTATGCATTTTAAGTAAGTGCTTGACTGTGAAATGAATGGATTGAGTGCTAAAGTTGAAGGTTTGTCTAGTTCCAAAGGAAAAATTGAAGAGTACACTTCATGGAGCCGAGAATAGTTTAACTCTAGCTAACTGGCACTGCCCAGTGCACAAAACCGCACAAATTTGGTTTTTATAGCAGGAAAGTGAAAGAGATAGAAATTAGCCCAAAATGGCTGATAAACTACTAACTTCTGGGCTGAAACCACTCCTCCAGGGACAGATAGGCTGCTCAAAGCTCCCCTGTCTCACAGGTGAACAGAGAAACTTCCTTCTATCCAAGTAAGGTATGGGCAATACAGAAACTTGTAACTCAGCCCTGGATTCAGCAATAACCTGAAAACTGGACTATACTAGTTCAGAAAGGCGGGTAACAAGTATATATATATATTTTTTTTTTTCAGAAAATAGAGCAGATACAATCAAAACAACACTTTAAATGTACAGAACAGGCTATCACACTTTAGTGTGTAGCCTACAACAGTTAAACAGATTATTTAAACACAAAAATGACTTAATTCAAGTGCAGGCAGCAAATAAGTACAATATGTAGCAATAACAAACTTTTTAAATCACAGATTTGCTTAAAAAAACTGGCGTTTTAGGCAGAATTAGTTAAGATAGCAAGAAAAGCAGAAAAGTGATACTTAATCACTCCAAAGTCACTCTTTTGTCTCTCTGCTGCTGTAGACTCTGCAGAGCACCTGGAAGGCAGTTGCTGAGTGGAATACAAGTGCAAAAACTGCGCAAATGCGTTTTTTATAACAGGGAAGTGAAAGAGATAGAAATTAGCCCAAAATGGCCAATAAACTAACTTCTGTGCTGAAACCACTCATCGAGGGACAGATAGGCTGCTCAAAGCTCCCCTCTCTCACAGGTGAACAGAGAAACTTCCTTCTATCCAAGTAAGGTATGGGCAATACAGAAACTTGTAACACATGTAGCAGAAACCCTAAATTGAAACTTTTCACCTGTATCTGGATGCACAAAATCTGTGTCTTCTGAAATATATTTACAATACTGACAATTCCTGCATTCTTTCATACCCCCTATATTCTGTGTCTTAATATCATCTCTAGTGGTGCATAACCTACTCTTTAAGGATTTCTTATTTTTATACAGAGAGGTCATGAGACACATTTTGTACAGAGGATAGTATAGTCCAGTTTTTACTAAAGCTTATGTTTCCACACTATAATTATTTAACTAAGACCTTCTGAGCTTCCTCCTCAATAACTTCCCTGATTGCTTATCTCAATACTGTTCTAAATTCTGAATGTTTCTCAAATTTATGCCTAAATGTATTTTTCTCAAATTTATGCCTAAATGTATTAATGTTTTACCTCTACTGTGCATAATTGTCTAGTAATTTTAGCATCTATTTAACTCTGCCTATATCACAGTCTTTCTCCTCATCCTTAAATGTTTTCTCAAATTTAAGCCTAAATGTATTAATTTTTATCTCTACTCTGTATAATTATATTGTAGTTAATGTATGTACCTAATTTTGTCTATATTGGAGCTTTTCTCCCCAGGACTCCATTGAAAACGGGTTCTTTTGGCCCAATGGACTATCCTGGTAAACCAACTGCAAATAAATAAATAAATAAATAAATAAATAAAATTAAGGGAAGGCAGAGCTAAACCATATTTTTCACAACAGGCTAATATTAAAACGAACCAACAGGGGAACAAAAAATATACTCCTCATAAGTTAAGGAGGTGTTTTAGTTATTCTAAGAACATCAGGGCATACACAGACATCTTTATTAAGTATTGGGACATCTTAATGATTGATGAACAAGTAAGTAGACATTTGGATATAAGACCACAATTTACCTTTAAAAATAAGAAATCCTTAAAGAGTAGGTTATGCACCACTAGAGACAATATTAAGACACAGAATATAGGGAGTATGAAAGCATGCAGGAATTGTCAATACTGTAAATATATTTCAGAAAAGACAGATTTTGTGCTTCCAGATACAGGTGAAAAGTTTCAGTTTAGGGTTTCTGCTACATGTGATAGTTCCGACATAGTTTATTTAGCTGTCTGTCAAATCTGTTGCAAATACTATGTAGGGAAAACAGACAACTCAAACTTAGAATCAGGGAACATCTATACCATATCAAGAAACAAAATGTGCACAATGCATTAGCGAAACATGTTAAGGACACTGATACACACCATAACTTTAAGTTTATGACAATAGGTAGATGTTTTGAAAATAGAAGGGGAGGTGATGTTAGAACAAGAACTAAAACACTTGAAACGGAATGGATCATAAGGCTTAGGGCAGATATGGGACATGTGAGCTCTCAGATCTTGTAGCCCAGGCAGGTATGACCCTAGGCCTGAGTAGCATTCCGCCATCACCCAGAATGATGCCGCAGTACAAGGAAAAAATGATTGACTTCAACAATTGGCTAAGCTTCTGGTGCCATTCTAAAGGGATCCAGTATCTGTCTGCCTGGGATGACATGGTTGACAGACCATGATGCTTTGCCAGAGATGGCCTGCACCTGTCACCACTGGGATTCCGGATACTGGCTAAGGTTCTTGCTGCCCCTATAGTGCCTTTTTTAGGCAAGGTTCAAATGACAAATTCACCACCATAACAGGAACAGGCAAGCAAAAACTGAGGGTAATGCTACTCAGTGCTAGTAGTCTAAATCTCAAAATGCACTCACTCGAGGCACTCCTTAAAATGGAGAACATCGATATCTGTGCAGTGACTGAGACCTGGTTCAAAGCTCCAGAGAGCACCCCTGCACTAACAGGCTATAACTCATACCACACTTTTCGGCCATGTAACCTGGACCAGAACACCAAAGGCGGAGGTATGTCCATATTCATTAAGGATATACACACCTCCAGGCTAGCTGCTCAGCATAATGCAGCCGAGGTTATCCAAGTGCAACTAACTCTGGGCAAAACTGCAATCCAAATTGTAGCTTGCTACAGATCCCCCACCATGCCTGAGGATTCCCCCTCCTCTTTTCTTGATGTACTGGAAAATATTAGGGTTCAACCAAACACCCTAATAATGGGTGATTCCAACTATCCCATCATTAACTGGGAAAACTACTCATGTACCAACTCCTTCACTCAACACTTTCTAGAATTCATAAACTCCAATGCCCTGGATCAACTTATCCACACTCCTACCAAGGGCAACAATATCCTAGATCTAGTCATTACCAACATGAGTGACCGGTGTTCCACACCTAAAATCAACGCCTCATTGGTCCAATCCAACCATAAGCTAATTACCCTAGATATCCACATCCTGCCCCCACCCCCCATTAAGGAAACCATGGTAAAAAAATTCTCCAAAGCCAACTTCATGCTTCTTAAGACAGAAGTGGTGAACTTCATGACACCCATGCAGATGGACAATACTGTTACGACTACTGAATCCTACACAATTGCACTTTATAAGCACTTACATGAGTGCATGGATCGTGCTATCCCAAACAGAACCAAGACGCTATCCTCCAAAAAAGGAAGCCAATCTGGTGGTCCCCTGCCATAAACAAACTGTACAACAGAAGGAAGAAACTGTTGCAAAAGAGAGTAAAATCTCATGAGTGGAGGAGCTCCCTGGTCAGCCTCAGTAAGAAGCTGCGATGACTAGTAAAATCCTCCAAAGGTAGTTACAAAAACAAAATCACCACTGATTCTAAAGACAACCACAAAGCATTCTACAGCTATGTCAAGAATCTCAATGGCAACAATCAGATCTGCTCTGATTTACAGCACAATGGCACTAAATATACAGACCCAACTGATATTGTCAACATCCTGGCAGATAGGTTCAGTGCTAATTTTACCCCCCTCTCACCCCCTAAAGAGCCCATCTCTATACCGGCAGAATGCAAAGTTCCTGTTATCACGGCTGCACAGGTAAAAACCACACTCTCCAAATTCAAGAACACAGCATTCATGGGACCAGACAACATCCCCAGGCTGCATTCTACACGAACTACAGAATGAACTGGCACCCCACCTAAGTACCATATTCAATCATAGCCTCACCTCAGGCTTTGTGCCTGCTGAATGGCGCACAGTGACTGCTATCCCACTCCACAAGGGGGGAGCCACCACAGACCCTGGGAACTACCGCCCCATTAGCCTGAGGAGACTGGTCTGCAAGGCCATGGAACGTATCATCATGGGACTTGTAAACAAAGACATTGGTAATCTCCAAACTTTGGACCCCACCCAGTTCGGGTTTGTAAAAGGCAGATCATGTCTCCTAAACCTGATAGACTTCTTTGAAGCAGTCATCAAAGCCATAGACAAGGGTAAGGTGGTTCACAAGACTATCTAGATCTTGCCAAGGCTTTTGACCCCATCCCCCACTCTGGAATTATAGATGAACTCACTAAACTAGACATAAATCCCTATGTCACAAGATGGGCTGCCAACTCCCTCACTGACAGAACCCACACTGTGAAAGTAGCAGACTCCAAATCCGACTTCAGACCAGTGACAAGTGGAGTACCACGGGGTTCAGTCCTGGGTCCTCTCCTGTTTGGTATCTACTTCTCTGAAGTACAGGCTAACACAGAAGGTCTTTGGCTAATGAAGTTTGCAGATGACTGCAAACTAGGAGCCATAATCGAAACTCATAACGATGTGGACATCCTACAAAAGGGCCTCACTGAGACAGATGCCTGGTGTCAAAGCCATGGCCTCAAGCTCAATGCCAAAAAGTGCATTGTCATCCCCTTTGGTAAAATCTCTGTACCCAAGAACTACAACATAGGCAGTAGTGTACTTAACACCGAAAGTGTGATAAGAGACCTTGGGACACAGGTGGACAGTAGTCTCTCCTTTGATAATCACATCGCCACAGTAGTCAGGAAATACTTCTACGTGGCACACCTCATCACAAAAGGTTTCTCATCCAGAAAAAAAAGAGGTCATTGTTCCCCTCTACTCATCGCTCATTAGACCCATTATAGAGTACAACACCCCTTTTGGTATGTACCTCACAAGACATCTACAACAACTGGAAAGACCGCAGAAATACCTCACAAAGAGGATTAACGGCCTCAAACAGATGCCCTATGCAGACCGTCTCAAAAAACTCCAGCTTTACTCTGTCGCATATCGCCTACTCAGAGGTGATCTCCTAACATACAAAGCTATGTCAAACCCAGAGCTGTTGGACATGCTCCAGTTAAAGAAATCCCAATCCCTCCGAGCTACATGCCCTAGGGACCTAAACCTTGTCACCACAATAAACAGAACATGTCAGAGGGATAGATTCCTGTCCCAGAGATTTCCCATATTCTGGAATAAACTACCTATCTATATCAAACCAAGTTCCTCATTAGCACTCTTCAAGAAAAATCTTGATGATTAGATGGGAAATAGGAAATGCACCCCGGGGATCACTTCTGTGGCTCTGCTCGACAGTGGCACAGGAAAATAATTTTCTTGGGTGGCAAAAGCCAGGGTACTTTTTTGGCTGGGCTTGTATAGGCCCCAGGGCCGATAGCTAGTACCTACCTATGAACCTACGAACCTATGGCCTAAATGACCACATTCCATTGAGACCCATCTTAAAGACTCGACCCCTACGTAGATGAGTTTTAAAAGTCTTAAAGGTTTTATTATTATTTATATATATATATATATATATATATATATATATATATATATATATATATTTGGTATGTACTTTGTGTATGATTGCCTTGAGTGTTTCTCACATGAATTTATGCTAGTATTTATATTTATGTGTATTGCATATGCGTTTTACCAATGGCATTCACTCAAGAAATGTTGATGTTTCTTTAAATTATGTATTACAAGTCATGTGATATGTTTAAATGGTATAAAACAGGTGTTTTATTTTTTGCAGTTCATTCACCTGAGGAAGCTAATTGTGAAAGTGCTTGTGTTAGTCTGACTATATTAAAACTGGTTGCTGGAAACTGGAGCCTGGTCTCTACAGATTTACTTGCTTCATTGGACTTTTTGGATTTATTTATTATCGTTGTAGAGACACCTGGATTTCGTTGTTTTTTGTTGTAGTTGTTAATTTATGCTATGTTTACAGACAAGGGTTGGGGATGCTGTAATGGTTAAGATCTTTCCCTCACAGATATAGGCATGGGTTTGATTCTGACCTCTGGTTATTGACCAGGCTTGGAATAATCTGCTGACTGACAGCCTAGTATTTACCTAAAGGCTTAGGATTGGACAGTTATTCAAGGCATTACTGTGGATATTTTCAAGTCCCACTATGGTATCTCGACTTCTGTTTACAAAGCACCAGTCAGCTAATGCAGTCCCATATAGCCACTCTGGGCCAGTGAAAGAAAGATTACCCATTTCACAGGGATGACTGCCATAATCTCTGGTAACAGTAAGAGAAGATACACATTTGGTATATCACATGACCTCAGATTAGATTGTCAATCCTATGTATCATTTTACATAATTTTCTTTGTGATACTTTAAGAAGAAATTATTTAAAAATATGATCAGATTACATTATAGTCAGATTCTTTTCCTCTGCACCGTTGAGCCATCTTTAATATCAGAAAGAAACGAATATAGCTCAGCTTTCTCACAAACTCGATTTAACATTCTGTCTAATTGAGATCTAATGGTATATAAAAGCTGATACTCTTCTAAATTATGTTCTTCTTTCTTTCTGGTGTAGGCATTGATTTTCCACTAAGCAAGAATGGAGCGGCAAAGAAAGTCATGAAAGAGTGGGGCTGCTAAAGCAGGAGTACTTACCTTAGCTAGCTACCTGCAAATGCACATTCTCAAGATCCCTATATTCTTAATATACATGAAGCATTCTGCTTTTTCATGAATGTGTCCAAAGATGCTGTAGAGACATAGTGCGGAAGATGAACTAAATGTACCTTGCCATTTCCTACATAGCAAAGCACGTGCTCACATTCTCACATAATTGCTACTGAATAGAGAGCTTGCAAACAGTGCTGTCACAGCAGTAAATAAAGTAGTTGTATCTCACCACTTCCTAGAAAAAAACTAGTCTAAATTAATATCGCTGCAAAAGTTGGATCTCATTGGAACACTACCAATAGGCTGCAACATATTTCACTTAACTTTTGGCAGCAAACTTTTCATACAGTGTTATTCCAGGTATTCTGAAGTGATTAACCTGACAGGCAATTGTGTGATAAGTATACTGATGTCTGTATCTTTAGGAAAAGGTGCACCTTGGTTGATATATCAGACAATAGCAAGCAATTTATGAACCTGAAATTCAGTATATGTGAACAAGAATGAGAGTTTAAACACATAATTACTAGTTCACATTACCAACAGTGTAACAGACAGCTAGAAAGCACTATTCAGACAGTGAAAAATCTGATGATTAGCTATGAAGACTGTCATCTCACATTTTTGGAATATACGAATAGTCCTGTGCATGGACTCAGTTTCTCTCCCTCTGTCTCAGTTGTTGATGGGAAGAATGCTACCAACCAAGTAATCCAGGTTCACCACTTCTGCAGAAAAAAATGAAAAAAAAAAACAAAAAAAAAACAAAAGGAACTGATGTATATTTATTAATAAATAAATATATATCAGTTCCTTTAATTTACTCATTTTTTTCTCTGGAAGTGGTGAGCGTGGATTGTTTGGTTATCTGGTTGTTTCATCTAAGCTTGCGCTCTCAGTTTTTTTTTTTTTGGTTTTAAGAATGCTAACATGTAAGCTACTGACTTCAACTTCTTCACTAATGCCAATAAAAATAGAATTTAAACAATGTAAAAATAAATTAAATGAAACTGATGTACCCCATTTCTTGAGGATTGCCCCTACTTCTACTACTTATATGGCATTCTCATCTCTGGTCTTATTCAGTCACAAATCAGTAATCTTCACACTACTTGCTAGAAATGCTCAGATTTTTAGCTAATATATAGATAGATAGATAGATAGATAGATAGATAGATAGATAGATAGATGTATTTGCAAACTGTAAAAACTATTTAGATCACACACGGATTGATGACAAAATGCTGATAAAAGCCAGTGTTGCACTCACTGAAGAATGATCTGGATGATGGATGGTTGATCATGCATGCCCCCCAACACTTTGATTTCAAGTCAGTTGCACTTCTCACCCCACTCTAGCTATGCTATTGATTGATATTCCACAAATTCCTGAGTCTCTTCCTCATCATCCCCCAATATTGTTAGAAAACATGTTCTAACTGTGCTGTTTAAAGCTAAAAATACAAAGTCTATAGATCCTGAATAAATATCTGGTTGCTTGACTGTTTACAGTGCCAAACCTGCCCTTTCTGAACCCCTCTTAAAACTGTTCAACACTCATAAGCACAATGTATATTTCAGAGGTATGGAAAACAGCTATCTCTATGTTCTTCCATATAGAAGGCCCCAGCTCAGATCTCAGCATATACAAATCCATTAGCCGCTGCCTGACAAGTCTAATTGCAAAGTCATAGAATATATTATACCTAATGTCATAAGCTCCGGTATAAAGAAAGGAAAAAGACAATGCCATAGACTCACAAAAATATTTTTTTCCAAAGAGATAGAATGTCTAATTAATTTAGTAAACTTCTTTGAGAGAGTCACTAAAATGCAGACAGCAGCCCTGCAGATCATATGTTATACCTGCAGCTGGTGAAGGTCATTGACACAATTCCCACACTACTGTAGTTGTAAACAAGCTTAAATGCCTAAATGTAAACATTTACAATGTAAGATAGATAGTAAACTAGCTGAGAGATACATCCCACAAAGTTAATGAAGAAAGTCCGCTGCAAAGCAAAAAGATGACTACTGACTTTTTCAGGACTTCTGTTCAGCATACTTTGTTAGCTTCTCGGATCTGCAGTCCACTAACCCAGGTGTGGCTAACTAAATTTTCTATGATTAAAAGCTTGCCAGTAACTGAAAACTGGATGTTGTCATTCATGCAGCTGTAAATAATAGTGTCACTACAGCAATGGCTAAACCATACAATTCAGTGGTGTACCAAACATTGGTTTGAATTAAATGCATAGAAATGTACCTTGTCACCTTGGGTAAAATAACAAAACAGAGGAGAACAAAATTGACTTGCGGTATCCAACAGAGTCAACGGCAAGAGAATAAAAATGGAGAGTGTTGCTCTTAACTCATTACAGCTGAGTGCATCTCCGGGTGTTTCTGCAGTTAACTCCTGCTGACACCTCTAGGCATCAAATATTGCTTGCTCATATTTGCATTAATAATTCCAACACCTATGCTATATACAAGGTATCAGAAAATTTTATCTCAATGTATACATGATGGAAACACAATGCTATCAATATTTGACCTATGTCTAATGCAGCTAAAGAGATATTGAATATTATTTGTGTACTGTTTATTTGTATTGTAATAATTTTCATATTTCTCTGAATATGTCAATATTCAGATAACACAGACAGAACTGCATAGTCTTATATGAAAACTCACAGCTGTGTGAAGAAAATCCTGCTGGCAGTATGTGTCTTTCTTGAATAGTTATGAGATCTCGTAAGTTGTTTATACAACATTACAAAATGAATATTCATGGCCTATTATAAAATCCAGTTTAATGCATCAAACTGAATGAATGCCATGTAAAGATTAATTTATCCTGAATAGTTTGCCATTTACCATTTTCTAGTAACACTTATGGGTCCAGAGATGTGAATATTTGTTTGAATTGTAAGGCGATAACTTCATTTTTAAAGGCTCAAGCCACAACCACTGAGAGTTAAAGGTGCACACTCAAAAGGGCTGTACTGAAGGGAATGAGTTAAACTAACTTTCCAACTGTTTTACTATAAATAGTTAAACACTTTTGTCCCTAATCACTGGGACTTCCAGTACTGGGAACAGAATTTTGTTTTTAAATCAGATTATATTTGTTATATAGCCACATTTTTGTCTTTTCTTGATGATATACTTGTTATTTCGAAAGGTAGTGATTCACAAGTCAATAGTTGTATAATACATTTAAACTCAACCACTGATTTTTTAAGATTTACATTTTCTTACTCCAAAGAGATCATTAATTACTTAGATATAACACTGGTCAAAGATATTTTGCAACAACATTTAATTCTTTGCTTATATAGAAGAAGCCTATATTTTCCAATAATTTTTTTATATTTTACAAGCAATCACCCTTATTTTCCAGAAAAAGAGTGTCATGAAGAGCCAAATGGTACAAATCTCTAAGATAGTCTCTGAGGATGACCAATTTTTGATTGAAATCAGCAGATTAATAGATATTGGGAGGATTTTAATAAAGCCTGCATGTTTTTTTTTTCCATGTAGGCATCGCTCCCTGCTGCTAACATGGCCACAGACATTTTTGATTTACTAAGCACTGCTGAGCTGCACACCAACACGGAAGCTTCTGTGGCATGCAAATCACCTCATAAGCAGATGAATCTCATGCAAATGCAGCAAGTAGAGTGATCCAGCAAGCAGATAGGCAGCTCTGCAGACCCTGTGTCAGTGTCAGTAGTGTACACGGAAAAATTCAATGTACATGACTATAGACAGACAAAAGGGGCTGTAAAAATGTAGATAGATGGACAAAAATGGCATACAACACACAGATAGGAGTGAAACAACTATTTTCTGTGTGTCTGACAAATTAAAGGAAATACGTTAAATCAAATTTATTTTTTTTAATAATCTGAGCATGTTTGTGCAACATGCCACAGTGTGCAAATATGCTTTATAAAAAATATTTAAAAAATTGGAAAAAACAAAATTAATATTATGTGACAGAAATGTATTACAGGACCCTGCATGGAGTATCAGCAATGGTGCATTGGTGCTGTTGCTAATGTGGTAGGGCTTTGAAGCATGTAGTTTCCAGGCTGTGAGCACAGATCCCTATGCAAATGAGGTGGAGTTACTGAATAGCACAAAGGGGTAATCGTGTCCGCATATCCCCTTTGTGTAGGCAGAGAACCATATTGTTGTTTACAGAAGATGTAGCTGACATCAGGGGAGGGTGTGTCCAATGACTTCTAAGCTTATTTCAGTCTGTTTGTGTGGTATGCTACAGTGCTGAGCCTATAGTTGCAGAGGGGTGTGTGCACTCACTTCTAAGCTTTATTTAGCTAAGGAGAGTGCATTTCAGTGTGTTTGTGCAGCACACCATGCTGAACGTGGAAGTGTGTGGGTGTGTACACTCACTGCTAAGCTTTGCTTACCTATGGGGAGTGCGTTTGCATGATGTGCTGCAGTGCTGATTGTATCTAAAACCGAGTGACATATTAATTAGTTTTGATCTCTGTTTATCTTAAACTAGGGACATTAAATGATGTTAATGGTATACTAGGGAGGTGGAATGCATCATAGGTAGCCAATCACACAGTTAGTACCTACAGCAGAGAACTAAAAAGTATGCATAAACCCTACAATCTGATGTTTCACCCATACTCTGCACCATTGGAGTACAGACTTGGGAATTTTAACTGAGAGATTGCTAGGGGCTGCTGCAGCTCTGTTGCATCTGTATGTGTTAGATGCTGAAGTCAATGTTACTGCTGCTGAAGATAGGCTTAGACTGAGAAGCAGAAGAGTGTTCAGGCCCAGGGTAATCTTCCAGGAGCTACATGAGCTGGAGACTGTAGAGCGCCACAGAGTGGACAGGGAATACCACAACAACTCACTGAACTCATCCACTCTCAACTCAGACCCAGAGCCAACAGAGCGAAACCCATCTCAGTGGAAACAAAAATATGTGTAGCCCTTAGGATACTAGCTACAGGTACTTTCCAAAGACCAACTGGGGACATTCTGGAGGTCTCACAGGCATCTGCTTCCAGGGTACTCCACCAGTTCCTGGATGCCATGCTGCCATATGCCAGCGAGCACATTTATTTTCCCCTCACCCCTGAGGCAAGGGCCAGCAATATGCAATAATACTACCATGTAGCATACTACCCTGAGGTACTGGGTGCCAAAGATTGCACTCATGTACACATCAAGTCACTACCCGGTGAGGAGGGTAGAATCTAAATCAACTGCAAGGAGTACCACTCCATCAACTGACAGGTCGTATGCAATGCCCAGGGGATTATCATGAATGTGTGTGCTGGCAGTCCTGGCAGTTATCATGACTCCCATATCTAGCATGCATCACAGCTGTACCAGATGTTTGCTAGGGGGGACATCCCACATGGCCATTTAATGGGGGATGCTGGTTACGCACTGGAAATGTGGATGATGACACCCATCAGAAATGCACACACACCCACTGAAGAACACCATAATAAGGTACACGCACAAACTAAGAACATCATAGAGCATGTGTTTGGGCTTCTGAAGTCATGGTTCTAGTGCCTCGATATATCTGGTGGAGCCCTGCAGTACTCTCCAGCCACATGTGCTCATATGTTCTCAGTATGTGCTAGGCTACACAATATGATCCTGCGGAAACAGCTGCAGCAGAATCAGCAAAGAGAAGGGACACACAGCCCCCCACCAGTGCCTATGTCACAACAGCCACAGTCACAGGAGGACTAGGAGGAGGAGGAACCCCCCCCCCAATGATGAAACTGTCAGCAAGCATACCCAGCACGCCCTGGCTCTGGCTAAGAGACAACATATAGCATATTCACTGTCAACCAAGGGCTCTAGGGACATATACCTTACTTCTACTATCATACATATAGTAAAATTGTTGATGCCAGACAACCCACACAACCTGTACCTATCAATGTATTGGCTGTGTACTGCTTGCATTACACAGAGTCAGCCCTGAACTACAGTCCTGTCAACTGCTGCATTTACAAGGTAAGTCTATAACATACACACTACTTGTAGGGATTACTATAATATGGTATCATATGTATGGATCTGCTGCATTTATACAAGGAAATATAGTGAGCTATGTGGACAGAAGTAACATCCACATGGGACTACAGGTACCCAGTCCAATAGTATGTGTTCCCTAATAATCACTAGACTTCATGGTTGGAATATGCACTACATCAGTCAAGGGAGATATTAAACAGTGGGATCACATGATATTTGGACTACTGCCTATCCCAGTAGATCATGTGCTGTTGCTCCCCACCCCCAACACTGTAGTGTTCCCATATAACTGCTTTAACAGTAAGTCAGCAATGGTATATCAGCAGTCCAGGCAATCTCAGGGCTGTAGCATAGAACTCAATAACACACTGTATGTCACATGTAATGCAAGAATAACAATGCACATATTTATGCTGTTGATTGTGTGATGAATGACTCCACTGTGTCTGGCAGCCTGTGTGGCTCATTGGACTAGGAAAGTTAGCATGGGTGATGGTGTTGATGCTTCTAATCTGGAACTAGGCACATCTTTTGCATGTGAGGTATTATTATGTTGGTGTTTTCACAGGCTCTCAGTCTGTGTGTGGTATAACATTATGAACCTCAGTCAAATATTAACTACAGCAGACAGCTTGGGAATGCTGTGGAAATTTTGAGTGGCGTGCAGTACTGCAGAAACAGGGACAGATGTCAATGTCTGCAACATACTTCTCAACCTCTTGGTGCAAGAAATCTGTTCAAAGCCTAACATAATGGGGGGACAAAGGCCAACAAATATGGGCATATGTTAAATACTGCTCTCATAAACGTAAACAGTTACTAAAATAACAGGGTTTGTTTCAACAGACATTTTTCTGAAGGATTTGAAGTCAGACACTCAAATGTATGTCATTATTTAGTGACTTCGCTCCTGAGTTTATCTAAGTGATTTGTCAGAAAATCACAAATTTTATGAGGGATAGACCAAAACTATAAATTCTGGACATTATACAAAGCTGTGGACATTTGAGAGGTATAGTCTGTAACACACAAAATCCCGGACTGGATTATAGGTAGGTGTTGCCTGGAGTGACTTTATAAGTACTGACAGTCACACTGGGCATGCCCAAACACCTAGTTAAAATGACCACAATTCTGTTGCTCTGTCATCAGACTGACCTGTTATGTATAGATATGTCTATGCATACTGTTGCTCCATCATCAGACTGACCTGTTATGTATAGATATGTCTATACACACAGACATATATGTAGACATATCTGTCTGTCACTATCTCTCTCTCTCTCTCACATACATAGTATATCTATCGCTATGTAGTGTCAAAATATATACCAATATATATATATATATAGCTATATATATATATATATATATATATATATATATATATATATATATATATATATATATATATATATTACATTGATGCATCGACTCTCCCCAGATATCTACATAACACATATACATATCATACACACACAAAGCTACATTTATATATACACATCTGTGTTAATTACATAAATATATGTGTGGATGTCTGTATTGTCTTACAAGCCCTAATAATGGCATGTAAATCTACATTATCACACATCTGTACTGTTGCTCAAAGGATCAAAATAAAGGGGCAACAGTACATAATCCAATTACCTGCTACAGACCCTTGTGCCTGCTGGATTTCACCATGTAGAGAGACGCAGGTGAGCAGGTGGTGTAATGTATAATTTTGTCAACACACGCATGGACAGGGCACATTGTGCCTATCAACCTGCAGGTAACCACATATGGCCATACTGGTAAATATACACACATAGCTAGGATAATAACAGTTATCTCACTGATAGGATACTAACTGCAGATAACATTACAAGGTGATATCACTCTGCAGACCACAGATGCTGTTCATCACAAGCCTAGTTTCTGTAATGCACAAGTACTGTGCCTGCAATTACATATACAACAGACTCAATCTGTGGTGCATGCAATAAGTACTGTGATCCACAGTGACCCCTACAATGACAATGTTGTTGTTGCCTAAGTGGGTGCTTTGTAAATATTGCCAGAGTGGAGGATATAGTCAGATAGCTTGGCTTAGTCTATGGGATTATATGCCCTGATGTACCCTTACCCAGGTTCATGGTGACTGCCTCATAAATGTCCACCACATATGACAGTAATGCTCCCCCTGTCACACATCCAAACTGTGTACAATCAACTGTATGTAGAAAACATATATGTGTGCTGATCAGCTCCATGATGATCACTCCTACAGCGATGCAGCTATGGATACTCAGACAAAGAGGTGCATAGCTATGTCAGTCAGTAGATGTACCACCTCTGTGCAAGGGTATAACAGTTGCCATTGTCCACTCAGCCGGTGTGCAGCCAGTAGTGTCAGTATGATTGCAAGGTTGTCCCAGTCGTGCTAGTAATCCTTGTCAGATCACATGTGGGATGCAGCCTGGAATGTTAGCATGTGCAATAGATGCTGTGTATCTTACAGTGGGAGGCCACTTATGAACTGCTCTGTGAATATGGAATTTATAGGACAGGTTGTAAGAATGTCATGTGTCACATGTGGTGGGGACAAGGGTGTGTAGTTGATACAGACAATGTGGGTTAGGTATGAGTCCAGGCCCATCACACGTGGCACCATGATGTATGAGGTCACCGACAATCTGGGCCTGTCCTTGGTCACACATGTAACTACACTGTGCATTGTGGTTCTGCATATGTTGCCTATTTGTAAGAGGCATAGTAGATGGATAACCCACTGTAAGGACATTATCCTCATATGTGATGTTGGTACTACATGCTTGTGGGAGAGATTTCTCTAACAAACATAAACACACCCTTCTTAATGTGATTTCTCGCTGTATAAACAACAAGTTTGGAATCATAACGTCACTATCTCAGACCCAAAAAAAACTATGCAGTTATACCAAAATAAATGACTTTTCAGTCCAAAAGGTACCAAATGACCAGAAGTTAAATTGATATAAGTAGTTCAATACAGCAACGATAGCGAACCCCAATATGAAAAAACCTTCTGAAGTATAGTATTCTAAAATATATATATTTTTTAATTGATGTACTTTTAATTATCTGTGCAATACACATGTATCTCTTTATTATAAAATATATGTATAAAATTTTTTTTTTTTATTATTTAAAATCTATCTATATGCAGTGTATATAAAAAAGTATAATTATACATATATATATTATAGAAAAAAAAAAAATAAAATGCACATATGAAAACCATATATAAAGTATATTAAAGAACAGCCATGTTTTGCATACAAAAAAGAAAAAAAAAATAGAGAAATGTTGTGTTCAGATTACAAATAAAAAATAATATACTTGCTTTTGTTTTTTATGGTAAAAACTTGTAACAAAATGTAACAGTTTTATGTTTTCTGTGTTACAAAAAAAGAACCTAGTACTCGTGGAGTGATGATGAAAAAACTATACAGAGTCAGTGGAAACTCAAATGGGGAAAAAAAACTAGAGCACATTGCTGGCCTAAAAAAAATGAAAAAGTACCATTATAAAAAATATAAAAAAAAAAAAAAAAGAAAAGATAAGATGGATGCATAATTATATATTTTTTCTATTTATATTATATATATATTTTTTTTTTTACATTTTTATTTTATATTATATTATATATATATTATATATATATAATTTATATTTATATATTAGATTTTATAGATAAATAATAATAAAAATTTTTTTTTTATATATTATATAATAAAGAGATAATTATACATGTGTATAATTAAAAAAATTAAAAAAAAAAAAAAAAATATATATATGTATTGTTGTATATATTTATGGATACAACACATCATATAATTCAGAAGGTATTTTTCATATTGGGGTCATGACTTTAAAATGTAAATTGAATAATTTGATTAATGTGATTTTTATTATATATAGGACAGCTTTTTATTAGAAATGTATTGGTTTGATAAAGAAGCATTTCAGCGGCCGCTTCTCTGTCTGTGTGGATCCAGTAGATATTGTTTGTTTTTTTACTTGGGTATCCAGCATTTGACTGAACTGAATAATCGCTTCTGCTGTATTGAACTACCTATAATATATCAATAAAATCTCATTGCTTTTGTTTATTTGGACTGAAAGTGAGGTTCCTTCTTAATGCTTATAGTTATGCTATACAGCTAATCTACTACATTTTATACTTTTATAAAGATTTTTTTACTGTTTCACTGCATTTTGCTACTGCTTTATACTAAACTGTATTCTCATTGCTAGATAGCGTTTCATTACTGTAATTGCATTTTTAATGAATTACTTAACTGTAAACTGCTTTTTCATACTGAAAGTTGTATTTTCTGTTTGTGACTGCTCTGTCTGCGCTTTTCTGTGCATTTTGTGTGTGGTTTCTTTGTTCTAGTAAGGTAGCATAGTCTGGATAGAGGTCTACTGTTATCCAGGCCTGGTTATTTTGCTTGTTGAGTTTCCTGTGAGTTTCATCTTCTGCTGGTAGTGTCTTGTCTTCACTGTTAGTGAGAGTAACAGGGTTATCTGACCTTCAGTAGCACCAGTGAGTGGTTGAATGAGCAGGGGCTAGCAGGATTGGGTAGTGATTTGAGCTGCTAGATTCTTCCATCTTTTCTGATATTTATACCTTGAGTTTGCAGGGTGTTGTGCTTGTTTGCTCGTTGCGCACTGCCAATGTGCTGTTTTAACCCATTGCAGGGTATCTCAGTTGCATTTTTCCCTTAACAGCACTCCTGTGTAACTGATGCCCTCCCTTGCAACTACTATGATTTTTATGCAACCCTACTCACACCTATAGGTACTCTATTATGATAGTACCCACTCTACCATCCTTTACTTTCTCTTCCACAGATTCTGACAACCATAGATGGACAATTTCCGGTGGTTTCTCCTGCTAATCTTGTGTATATGGGCATCTTGAGACAGTGTAACAACTGCCTCATGTACACTGAAAACCCTCTTCTTCTACCACCTAGGAACATAATATGTTAGAGATGCAATTACATAAAGAACCTAGAATCCTTACTGTCTCAATCACATGCCAGTACATCTGGCACTGTGAAGGTTGTCTGCACAAACACCACAAGCACCATCCCTCTAACACCACCCACACCTGTACAGTACATTCCTACATATGTGGAGGTTCTCAACAAAAACATTCCAAAACAAAAGAGACCTCCAAAGCAAAAGCACACACGTACGTCACAACCCACTGCATCAAGCACCACACATAGTACACATGCCTGTGTCTCACAGCCTCTAAGGCCCAGCCACAAACCCAGCATGCTATTCATAGGAGACTCTATCATGAGACACACAGATGTGCCCTCACCAGGCTGTACAAGGGGAAAGTCATGGTAAGTTGCTTGTCAGGTGCTAGAATCTGCCATATCACTCACACACTCATGTCTCTCAACAAGTACTGTTATGACTCTGTCATAGTCCATGTTGGTGTGAATGACTTGAGATGTACCTCTATGGACTATATGAGGAGAGACATGATTGAGCTCACTGAAAATTTGTCCCAGTCAGATATGTCCCTATCCTTAAGCAGCATCCTACTGTCACCTAGAATGATGCCTCAGTACAAAGAGAAAATGATTGACTTTAACAATTGACTTAGTTTCTGGTGTCATTCAAAGGGGATCCATTACCTGTCAACCTGGAAGGACACGATTGACAGACCATGATGCTTTGCCAGAGATGGCCTTCATCTGTCTCCCCTGGGCTTCAGGCTTCTGGCAAAGGGTCTTGCATCCCCCAAAATGCCTTTTTTAGGCAAAGTCATGAGGACAAAATTACCAACATGAAAAATTCTTCTAAACGAAATTTAAAGGTCATGCTGCTAAACGCTAGGAGTCTTAACATGAAACTGCACTCATTGCAAGCATTCTTCACCCTGGAAGATGTTGACATTTTTACAGTCACTGAAACCTGGTTCAAAGCTGCAGAGAGCACCCCAGCCTTACCAGATTACTTGTCCTACCATACTTTCAGACACCAAACAGAGGGGTACAAAGCCAAAGGAGGTGGAGGTTCGGTATTTATCAAATACATACACACCTTCAGGCTGGTCAAATAGTATGATGCACGGGAGGCACTCTGGGATGCAGAACATGACAATCATAACAGGTGTTGGGCAACTGTATGTACTGGACACATGATGTTTGTAGATGGGCCATCTCCATCACCACAGTTTGCAGATGCATGAGTTCCCAACACCCTGGTGATATGTACCAAGTGTAGCAGACCTGTTCACAGATTAGGGATGCATGAGTACACTGAATACTGCCATTGTCACTGTTAGCCTGTTATACACATATGAACCTATGGAGCCATGCACTTATATTGCCGTACCTTGCTGAAGCCATTTTTCTGCTGTGCTGACATGCCATCCTGTGCTGCTTTATTACGGTGTTTATCCATGGGTTACTCCAACAAACTCCTGAAACAGAAATATAAACAGGTCCATGACACACATGTCATCATGCAACTATACAGCCATTATAACATTATACAACATAAGCTACACAAAAGTATGTGGTGTACTTGTGACAAGTGCCAGCATACAGTATCTGTCATTAACCACTACAAGTGGCATGGCAAAACAACACTGCATTACACAAGTACATGTTAACTAATATAGTCACCCTGTGCATCAGACACATAGCTTCATTTCCCTGCATTGATGGTGAGGATGACAGGGATGTGGCACAGGTATAATCACTTGCACAAAGTGTTGTGTGGAGGTGCAGGAGACCTAGGCTGATCCAAATGGTTGACAGTATGTGTGTGAGTCAGGAAGAGAAGCAGGTAAGATGGAGCATGGAAAGGTGATGTGTATTTCTGTAGGTGACCTGCATTTGACAGTGATGTGTGAGTGTGTACGAATACACAGTCCAGCTCAGTGCTAGCCCTACATGTGTGTATGTTGGACAGCTTTGGACCATACATGGTAGAGTAGACAGTTCACCATGTCCAGCCCCAAACACAGGAACTGGCTCTGCTAGGAGTTGCACTGGCACCTCAATGCCCAAGGTCAGAAGCGGTGCTAGTACCTGATGGTGACTGCTGTCTGCTGGGACTGTGTCCTGCATGGGAATGCCCAAGACCACGAGCCCATGGCCTGCCACATCATGGTGTGGACAGCACACTCCCCTCTGTAGCACTGGATGTACTGCCACTACATGAGCATGATTGTGAACTGCCACATGGATTCTCAGCAGATGGGGTTGCTGACCTACATCTACAAGTCCGATGCTCAACTACAACCACACGTTCCAGCACGGACAATGTGCAGTACAAGACAGATGCTGTCTCAGCCCACCTTCTGTCCACTGCATCAGTCAACTGATCCAGGGCATCCCCAGTGTGCTGGAGGCAGTCATGGATGTCAGACTGTGCTGCATCCATAACCCTAAACATATGTCTGGTGTTCCATTCAGAATATGCCTGTGTCTCCATGATGATCTGAAACATGCACTGAGTGACCCGTGATCTGACACCTGCAACAGTTGGTGGATGGACAGCAGGCCTCCTACAAGCACCCCTGTCAATCTGCCTTTGTGGGTCCTTGCCAGATCTCTGGCTGTGGCCAGTGTCTACACTCAGTGGAGCCATAGTTGCCACACTTTCCTGTTCAATGTCCCTACCCTCTGACTGTCTGATATCTGTGGCTTCTGGGAACTGGGTATGTGTGGGCATGCTGGATGTGTGTGGGGATAATGGAGGCAGAAGAGGTATGTCTATCTCTTGGACAGATTCAGTCCCCACCTCTGCCTCACTGTGGCCACCATCATCATCAGATTCCGAAGAGACACTGACATCAGGTTGTGTAGGAGACAGAGACCAACCTCCCCAGTCACCTCTGATAAGAAAGAAAAAAGTAGTACACGAATACCTGCACTACTGTGTATGAAAAATCCACCAATACTCATAATAACAAAGACCCACACTTGGATTAGTGGTCAAATTTTTCCTCACTGCTTTTGTCCAAAATAGAATTCCTCAGAACAAAATACACATTCAACTCAAGACCTTTATAACAATCACTTCAAATAAATCAAGTAAAACATGACCAGTACAATTTACCTTTTAATTAAGCAATATGACACTATACTTGATAAAACAATGCATAAAAACCCAATACAATTACCTTAACAAATATATTGAAATACACATTTCACTGCCTAATTTAATGTCCTTTCAACCTTTTGTGTTTTAAAAGGCACTTTAGAGTAAATGCCTCATTTAAACCAGGAGGCTTATCTTTTCTTAACTGTCACTGCCAAAGTGTTTCTATTTGTTCAACTACACTCCTGTGATTACCCCTTCTAAGATCCTTATGTACCAGTTCCAGAATGGAAAATAAAAATATTCTATCCTGTTTACACATGACATTATTCTGGCCCTTAACGTTAATAGAATATAAATGTTCCTTAACAAAATTGTGTCATGTTTACCAGGAGCAGGACCACAGCTTTGGCCAATAACTGATGGACCTGTGAAAAGTCGAGGGTGGGGTAATGTCAGTACCAATGCATGTTGCAGTACAACAAGGTAATACATCCATATATCTCACATTTACAGTATCTACTGTGTTACTTGTTGTATTGGTCACATTCTGAGTATGAGAGTACAACTGAGGTAACCCCTCCCCCCAAAGAACTAAGATCTGACACCCATGTAAATGTATGTACAACCTGACAAATTGACTGCTACAGTATTACAATGCTGATCACAGTAAGCCTACCTGCATGCTCCTCTGCTGTGGAAACTGTGACACCCACCTCCATGATGTATGGTGTTGATGGATGTCTGGGAGCTGTTGTGTATGCCTAGGTTTGCCAGGAATTCCTCAGTGGCCATGAGTGGTTGTTCCACTGCAGGCCCTCCACTGGTGACAGAATGATCCCTGGCTGTATCTGCTGCTGTTTGTCATGCAGCATTGATAATGTCCATTGCATGGTGTCGAACCTGCTCATATGTCCTGCATTGATGGCCCTTGCACAATGTAGCCCATTGTTCCCTGTTTTGCCCCCCTGGATGGTAGGATGTGATGATGCTGTCTTAGTCCTTCCAGTATAGTTTCATTTTCTGTATCAGAGAAGGGTGCATGGTATCTAGGATACATAATTCCTGAAAGACAACAAAAGAGGAACACATTACAGGATCACATACACTGAAGTTCACTATGTAGAGAAACAGCAAGGACAAAATGACTGACACTATCCACTGCTTGCTCACACATCATACTCCATAGTGTTCAAACATGCTAAGTGTGTGGATACAACTGAGATAGTAGCAATAGGCAGGCATTCCCATTTTTGCCATGACAGATACTGCTGTATGGTCATACACCCAACACTCGGATCTACTGTGGTGTGTCCCCTATGGGCAACCCCCCCAATAATACGTCATAGGAACAGTGCCACACAGTTAGCAGTGTGCTATTAGAACCACTATAAAGGGACAGTCCAGCGAGACCAGTGTGCCACAGTGACAACAGACAATGCACCCTTGATGTATAGTACATTCGGTGTAAGTGTAAGACAGCAAGAGATCACTGACATGTCATTATCACAGGTCTATGACAGGCTTAATGCTGTATTTCCTGTATATCTATTCAACCATCTGAATCCTGTTGTACATGAAATCAGTTACATACCTGATGGAGTGCAGTACCCCTCTGTGGATATGTGGTGACAGTTTTCACAATGGTGTGTTCTGTGTGAGGAAATTCTCATACAGACTGGTTCCCCATAGCCAGCTGCTTGCCTTTTAAAGATGCTTCTCATCAGCAGGTGACTGCCTCTAAACCAATCTGTGGGTCTGAAATGCTAATTGCAGCTAACACATTTGCAAGATCATCAGCCAATGACATGCAACCATGGTACAATATATAAGGCCTTCATGTAGATTAGGTCCCCTTTCTGATATGTTGTGCTGGACATTACTGGGGTGAGGAGACTACATCGTCGCAGAGGGTAGGTCTGTAGCAGAAACTTTACCATTGAGATGTGTGTGCTACAGGCTGCAGCTGCTGCTGGTAATAGACATAGGCATAGAGTATGAACACTTTGGAGGACAACAACCTGTAAGAGTAACTATGGGAGCTGTGTCAGCCTTGTTGTAGGGACAGAGCCAGAGTGAGGCTACCATTTCCACTCCAAATAAGGTATGTGTTTAAGGTAAGTATGTTAGGCAATGGTATCACTAACAGAGTACTAGGCAACATGTTTGGTGTATACCTGGTTAAGATGGTGTATAAATATAAGAATATGTCCACCATTTGGGCAACTGCCAGCCCATGTCTTACAGTCTAGTGGTAATTTGCAGCAGGTATGAGGGTAGACCTTGTTACAAGCAGGGGCTTCCAATGTGTATGTTAGCTGTGCAGCTGTGATAATCTACACAGTGAGTTTAGAAGGATTGTGTGGTGCACTCTGATATTAGTGGCCCTTATTTGCAGTACCTGCATTGACATTCTGTGTGAATGCATATTAATGAATGACGTGACACTTTATGCACATATAGTTCTGCTATAGGGATATGTGAAGTGTGTTTCTACCTGAGGACCTGTGACCCCCATCACTGAAAAGCAGAAATGTCATTTGAAATGCTTTGTGTGGATGAAGAGTGCATGACTCACTCATTAATTGCCACCTTCACAATACTGTAAATTCACTTCTACACACCACTGGGTATGAGCCCAGGACTCTGTGTGGCAAAATGTAGTGTTTGCAAGGCAATTAACTGACTGAGCTACTGAGATGCTGCTGCAGCAGGTATATTTGCAAGGTACATGTGAACACATACAGGCTGTAATATACATTTTCTACATCCATCAATATGTGCATGGCATTATATGGATGTATGTGTGCACCAGGGTTCAAGTTGAACATGTATTTTGCCATTAATGCCTTAGCAGGTGTCTTTCTACATGTCACAGCTGAAGGGCACATTTATCTGTTATCACAAGCTTCACTTACATTCATTATTATGTCTTTGGCTTCTAGTGGTATAGTATTGCACCAGAGTCCATGGTACACTCTCATTTTTAATAATTTTAATTTAATTACATTTTAATTACGGTTGTGCAAAGCAGTGCAGAGCTCAGCTCAGCTGAAACATGCTTAATAAATGCAACTGACAATGATTATGTTTTCTTTAAACCACCTGTTTTAAGCAAGAGTTGTGTGGCATGGCAGGTTAATGCAGTGGTCTGCAGGTGCAACGGTCTTGGGTTTGAAATATGGGACAGGTGTTTATTTTGTCTGTGTGTATTACAAGTTTAAAAACACATATAGTCAATATAGCTCTATTTAGCTGAGCTGAGCCAAGCTGCATGACTCGGTGCACAGTTCACATGCTAAAAAAATATAAAGAAAATAAAAATGGGGATATAGGAAATTGGTGAAATGGGGTACAAACAGGGGGAAAAACATAGTGAAAGGCAGGTAGGGATGTGCAGGAAGGGTGTAGGAAAGAACCATAGCTATCCATTTCTTGTACAGCAACAACTGTGCACTTTGACAGAATTTGTACATTACTTTGAACTTTCAGTTCCAGAAAGAGGGGTGAGAACAACATAACTGCATTGTCAAGCCAACTGGAACAAATTACATGTTCCCATTGGACACGTGTGAAATGGAGGGTTATGTATGGGACGTTTTTTTTGGAGAGATGTCTGTTTTTTTTTTCTAAGGTGAGACTGGAATGTTGGGGAAGGGACATAGGTATGTGTTGGGGAGGTAAGTTGTGTAGGTGAGGATGCAGTTGCAGACAGACAAGACAGTAGACAGAGGTGGTGTGTGACACATGAGATGAACACCATGGATAGGGAGAGTGTTGTGGAATCCAAGTCCCATGTGCCTCCAGATGGCAGCAGTGTGACTGATATCCCCACCCACAGGACTGTCAGCACTGCTCCTTCACTTTTCTGAGGGTGGCAGTGATGGAGGCTGGGCACCAGGTTGAAGCTGCCCCGCCAGGTTGGCCAGCATGCCCTCAATCCGGCACAGGTGGTGGTCAAACCCATGGTAGACTATCCTGCACACAAAGACTGGTAGGTAATCCTGGGTGACAACACCTTCTCCACTACTGCTGCCATGGTAGTGCAGGGACAGCAGAGGGGACACCACTGGTCTGGGTCCCTGATATGCTGGGACCTGGTGCCATGGCCAGTTGAGGCAAAGTAGGGGGATCAGCCAGAACTGGCCTTCCTTGATGTGTCATGGTGAATGAGGTATAGCAATAAGATAAGGTTAGTAATAACCAAACTATTGTTAATATTAACAGAATGGAACATCATCCAAATACATATTAATGTATAGTATGTGTAACACAACAGTAAATAACATAACAGTCAGTATGGTGACAGCATGCCAGTAAGAAGTAAACTGTAAGGGAAGCAAAATAGTTAGTTTAAGAAACTATGTCAATAGTAAATCATAATAACACATAACAATATTACATCACATTTTGCAAAAATATAGTTAGTTTAACATATGTTAATATTAAATCATAATAATAAATAACAATAATAAATAAATTAAGATAAGTGATGAGGAGAGAGAGAGAGAAACAATACATTACTGACAATGCAGACTATATCCCTGAAAACAGTGATAATAGATACTATACAGGTGTGTAGTGCCAGTTCTGAGTACAGTGACTGCAATTCTCCTATAGCTGATGCTAGCACGTACATACCGCTCAAGCTGTTAGCATGGGTCAGTATGGGCCAAGCAATACCAAATGCAGGTATACTAATACACAGAACACTTTCACATAATGTGGACTTCTATAACTACCAAGGTGTTCTGTAAGCAGATTTAGCAATACATTGCATTCCATGTAATCATTTTTCGGGTAATCCTGTGACAGACAGATTAGGCAGTTTTAATTACATTACATGAAATCATGACACATGAGAGGCATGTCTGTGTACAGTACATAATCTCGACACCTGTCATTCCTTAGTTGGCAGGCATGGGAATAGAGCCCAAAAGCTGTGACTGCAGGGGGCATCTGCAAAAAAATTAACTTTATTGGTATTGCTGATAACTGTCTGTGAAATGTTAGCACAGTCATATGTGCTCATAACATGGGCTACCTCAACCATATACCATTTGTTCCTGGAGTGGGAGAAAAAGAGAGTTATGCGACTGAATCCATTTTGGATTCTGGAACTATTACAGTGCTATACTTGACTGCAGTGACAGTAGAACACACATGCGTGGCATACAGCTGTGCTACATTTATTGAAACAAATCTCTTTAGGAAACAACTATGCTGTTTAACACTTTATTGGTATTGCTGATAAGTGCCTGTGAAATGTAACCAGAATCATTTTGTTCATAACATAAGCTACCTCACCCATATACCTTTTGTTCCCGGTGTGGGAGAAAAAGACAGCATTATGTGACTGAATTTGATTTGCATTCCAGAACTATTACAGTGCTATACTTGACTGGAGCAACAGTAGAACACACATGCATGGTGTACAGCCATAAGGCATTTATTAAAACAGATTTCTGAAGGAATTAACAATGCTGCTTAACACTTTATTGGTATTGCTGATAAATGTCTGTGATGTCCACACAATATTTGCTCATAGACTGGGCTACCTCAGCCATATGCCTTTATTACCTAAAGTAGGAGGAACAGAGAGAGCATTATGTGACCGATATTGGCCTGGAGACAGCCTTGGAATGTACTATGAGTTAAACAATACAGTTTGCAAGCCATTACTTTTACATTCTACAGCTATTATAATGTTACACTTGACTGCAGCAACCTTACCATAGACAAGTAATGCAAGCAGCTCTATTGCAATGGTTATGACAACACAATCCTGCTGTACACCATTTTGCTTACAGTTATTGACATTGTTTATTGTTTATTGCAATACAGTTGTTATTGTTCATTTATTGCACTACTGCTCTACCTGCCTATTTATTGCACTAAAGTTCTACTTGCCCATTTATTCCATAGTGTATACTTTACTGCAGTAAATGCTTTACTCTTTCTTGCTTATTGCATGACAGCATAATAAATCCATACATACCACACACACAGTGCAACATGGCCAGGTGCCTGGCATGGGACTCGACATTGCAAGTCCTCTCAAATGCAGCTGTTGGGAGAGAAGCACACCATTATGCATCCCAGTTTTGCAGACATTCAGCTTGCATATTGGTAAAACTTACATATTTGTGTGGCATTGCCAGCTGTGGCTCCTTGGACCCAGGTGTCCAAGGTTCCCTTCTTTCTCCTCTTCAGGTTGTCATAATGGTGATGACACTGCTCACCTGTGCAAGGGGATACCAGTAACACTGATGAGTTCCCTGGCCAACCAGTCCCAGGCCTCCACCTTACACTCTGAGCCCTAAAAACTGCCCTGCAGCAGCCTGAATTCATGATTTTGTACGAGGAGCCCAACAAAGCCCCTGGACTCCTGAACACCCCATCTCTGTGCACAAAAACATGCCCCTTCACCAGCATCACCTGCGATATCACCAATTGATTAGACTCCAAAGACTATTGCAGAATTCCTGCTTATTGTGCCTAATATAGGCTGTTTTCCCACCCTTACATGTCACTGAGCAACATTCAAAAAAGCACTGCATTGCTTAGCATCACACAAACAAGCTAAGTGCAGCTAAGCAGTGCAAAAACTCACACAACCAGGGGTTTAGCTCAGCTTAGCACCATGCAAACAAAGGTAGCCATTAGCATGTTTAAGCAGTGCTCAGCCCAGTGCAGCAGTGCCATAGATCATAAATTTGTTTTTAAAGTTAAACATATATAATAAATTAAACTACACACATCTTATCATTGCTACGGACTCAAACTCAGGACCTACTAAACATTAGGCTATATCTCTACCCATTGAGCTACTCGGATATTATGAAAACTAGTATACCTTCACATATATTACTTGGCTACCTGTTAGTGTTACTAAGCACTGCAGCTCTCCACACAAACCCACTTAAATAGACCCAGACAAAAATAATTACATCCAGTTACTATTTTTAGATGTCTAGCAACTATTGGCTATGTATGTAGAGCACCGATTGGCTCTGTGCCACTCCACTCCGCACAAACAGCAATTAAAAAAATAAAACAGAAGACATACAAAAATATTTCAAATAACAAAAATACTTAATTATGATAATTAATGTTCTATTTTTAGATGTCTGGAAGATGTCAGCTGTCTATATGTGAGCACAGCTTGGCATTGCTGCACTCTGCACCACGCAACCATGCAAAAAATGAAAAAAAAAAGAATTAAAATAAAATATTACACATTTGACCGAATTCACCGTGTTTCAACAGTAGTGGGGAGCAGTACAAGCCATCTACAACCATGGGGAGCCTCTATACTTCTCCTTACACTGATTCAATAACTCTGTTCCTATGGTCTACCTCGGCAGTGCTCCATCATTAATATGCATGGCATGCTGCTTAGGGGGAATAGTGGCCATGTACATGGATACATTCCATGTAGGCCGTACACAGAGTCTACACATATTTTATTAAATCCTGGGGTTGTTCATCAACAGGGGCTATCCACTTGAAATATTGAATGAATTGAAAATTGAAGTTTGCAGAAACTAAGTGATATTTTTTTCCAATATTAAGCAAGGGTCTTCAAAGCAAAGAGAGACATAACACAGATGTAAGTAATTATGGTTATAAAATATGGAAGTGGCAGCAATGCCATCAAACAAACAGTTATAAATAATTGGAGACTTACTGATAATGATACCAGTCTTAGTCAAGACCTGGGTAGTGGCCCACAGTTTGTTTATAAAAGGCATCTGAAACTCAAAAAAAGGCTAGAAAGAGGCAACATTTACTGTGATCTTATTTGTGCCAGTAAAAGCAATAAGGGCATGATTAAGTGTGACTCATGCTGGCAAGGCAAATATATTTTCGAAGGGTATAGTTTAAAATTGAAAAGTTGTAAGCATGAGTTCCAACTATAACATACTTCTGATTGTAATTCAATTGGCGTGGTTTATATTGCTTTTTTTGTGATTTTTGTCACAGTTTTAAATTGGTAAAACTGAATGGGCCTCAAAAAAGCAGATCTATGAGCATTATTATGATCTAAAAAATTCCAATGATAATAATTCTCTTTTTTAAACATAAGTTAATATGCATAGGAAATAAGAAGTTTTACTTTTTTGTTTTAGAACAAATATTGCTCAATTTGAGAGGTGGACCATGTATTTAAATGCATGCAACTAAGCTTTGGGTGGAATTTTTAATTGTAATTACAACTGAATGAATTTTACAACATTAGGGTAATGCTTTTAAATTAGTTTAAAATTGTATTCACAAATATTTGTTATTAAGCTTTTGTTTTTTCATTCCACATGTTTTTCAATTCTAAAATTTTAATTATTTATTAGAGAATTTAATGATTGGTTAAGAATATC
This sequence comes from Protopterus annectens, assembly GCF_019279795.1. Classification (NCBI taxonomy): domain Eukaryota; kingdom Metazoa; phylum Chordata; order Ceratodontiformes; family Protopteridae; genus Protopterus; species Protopterus annectens. Next base: position 967,490,185 of record NC_056729.1, read on the forward strand.
ACATGATTTCCTGTCATTTGGATATAAGAGTTGTTTGTTATATGGTTGTTAACAGTTCTGATGAAGTCCTGGTGGTTGTTAGGCATGAAAGTGCTTAACTATTTATAATAAAACAGTGAAAGTTATTTTAAGAGAAACACTTTCTGTTTTATTCTCTTGACATTGACTGGGTTAGATACCTTGATTCAATTTGGTTCTATATTGTTTTATACTTGAGGTGTCTCACTATTTGTTGTAGTTAAAATAACAGCAACTTAGAGAAGAGATACCATCTGACTGCAGCTTGATATGGTCAATGTTGGCCTTAGACCAACTGGCACCCCAAGCAAAGGGTTCCATGTCCACTAAGCACATCACCCAGTGCTGACAGTTCCTCCATTGTGGCCTACTCACTCCATCCAGATTACTTTTATCTTACTTTTCTCATACTTTGTCTTACTGTGCAATTTTTCCTACAGCTATTCTTTCATTCAGCATGTATCTAGGCAAAGGTGCACTATGATAACTGTAGAGAAAATACTTGCATTAAGATAGAGACCAGGAGGCTTTACAGTCTTCAGATAGTATATGGGTTCTAGATGTACTGGGATGTATTTTAGAATTATTCAAACAACCTTTTCATCCAGCGATGGCCTGAACAAAAATCACAATCAAGAAAGAAATTCAGTCTCATTTAGTTTTCCCTTGCATCCTCTCAACACTTCCTAACTGGCCAGGACTGCACTGTAATAACTAATAAAGAAAGTCACCCAGAAGCAATTTGGTTATGAAAGTTCTGAGGTAAATTTTAGAGCTTTTTTCCAATCTTTTGATCAAATAATGGTCTGAACAAAAAAAGTATTTATTTATTTAGTTAATATTTGTTTACTAGGAACGTCTGACTGTGACAGAGGCCATTTTCAGTTGAAGCCCAGGAAGAAATTCACCAGATGCATGTCTTTGGAATGTAGGAGGAAACCAGAGTACCCAGAGGAAACCCATACAAATGCATGGAGGACATGCATTCTCCACACAGAGGGCACCCCAGTCAAGAATCAAACCAGAGAACCTCTTGCTGTGAAACAACAACACTAACTGCTGCACCACTGCACCATCCAAGTGCAGTGGTGGCTGGGAGAACAGCACCATACCTCTCAACTGTACAGAATGTCCAGATTTTTGATTCATATTTTTGGTGTGTTCCTCCTAAAATTTGTACCTTTCTGGCAAATAGCTGAGGGTTGAAGTCATTAAATAATGACAAATATTTGGGTTTAACAGTCCACATCCTTCAGAAAATTCATGCTAATGCAAAACCTATTATTCTATCAACTTTCTAAGTTTGTAAGTGCAATATTTAAAATCTGCCCCTATTTGTCCCCCCCATCATTTTAGCTTTGCCCAGATTTTTTGCTCCAAGAGGTTGAGAGGTATGAACAGCACTCAAAAACTTCCATAAATAAAAAATGTTTAATTTTACTTTTATATTTCAAGAAGAAATAATTTGTATCCAAAATGCAACATTCAAAGCTGATCAAACACCAGTTTACAGTAAACTGAGAAGGCAAATGTTTGTGAGAATACATAAACCATATCTGGAAATAGCACCTGGCTCTCTAACTCCTCCCCTCAAAATAAGTAGTCCCTTCCTGTGTATCTCCCTCAGGTATTAAACTGAAGTGAACATTAAGGCACAAATGCCAAGAGACATATATTTCAAGTTGCTACCACCTTCTTTGTACCCATCAGACATATATAAATGCATCCTTCTTTACTCTCCCCCAAATGACAGCCACCAGTATATGCATCAGATGTTTGATTTTGAGAAAAAAATGATTGCAATAATGTTTCCAGTTTGCTACTTCTAGTCAGTACAGTCTTCATACACAGACTATAATGACCCTTCGTGTACCCCCCTGGAATTTGTGAGAGCATTTAAAGAAAAATGGCCATATTGTTCCCAGCCCAACATAATATATATATAAACGTCTGAGGTTGGGGAAGAATGTTGAAAATAATGACATTGTCCCCATGCCCCACACAATTACAACAACCTTCTGTGTACACCTATGAGCAGGGCTGGTTTCAGACAGCACTCTCATCCAGCACCTTACATCTTCCTTCTCCTACCAGACCCTAAAATGTAAATCCTATTACCACTGCTCTTACTAGCACTCACCTCCTTATCCTATACTACATCCATACATCCATTCGTCAACCTAAACAGCACCTCATACCACACAACATACACTATAAGGCACACCAATATCCATATAAACTTTAAAATCTGCTCAACATTATTTAACAGTAGCATCATTATACACACTAATAAGACCCACCTACCAACTGTTAACAACAGGAAAGTAGTCTACATATCCCTCTCAAACTTAATACACACTATTAAGCACATTTTTAATCTTAGTATAACACTCATCGCAGGTGACATACACCCAAATCCAGGACCTCCACACACTTCCCCTCCCAATAAAATTCAATCTGATCTACTAATCATTCAATCTGATCTACTAATCATCTCCACTCCATCATTCTACTACCTCTCAACCCCCTACATTTTCCCTGAAACCAATCCCTACTTCCACTATAAAAAAACTCCTGCAGAGGCTAAAACCATGCACCAATGCCCCCGATAACATCCCCTCACACTTCCTCAGCATAGCTGCAGATGCTATCGCCCTCCCAATTAGTATCCTAATCAACCGCTCTATCCAAGAAGGTCATGTTCCACAAATCTGGAAAAAGGCTTTTATCATTCCCCTTCACAAAGGAGGGAATAATACTAGCATTACCAACTTCCGGCCCATCGCTATCCTCTCTCCTATTTCTAAAATTCTAGAGAAATGTATCCATCTTCAACTCCTTTCCTATTTATTAGAAAGCAACCTACTAACTTCTACTCAACACAGATTCTGTCCTAATCATAGCACTATGACAGCCATCCTATCATTCCTTGAAACTGTGAATAAAGTTAGAGATTCTGGTCTTACTGTATCTACCATCCTACTTCATCTCTCCAAGGCATTTGACACTATCTCCCATAACCTACTACTCACTAAACTCTCAAAGCTAAACCTATCACCTTCAACTCTCAATTGGTTCACCAGCTATCTCTCAAACAGGCAACAAGCTGTCAAGTGGAAAAAAGCCACCTCCTCTTTCCTAAACACCCCCACAGGTGTCCCACAAGGTTCCATATTAGGCCTCCTCCTCTTTAATATCTTTGTAAATGATTACTACCACTCCATCCCCCATGCTAACATCATCCAATATGTGGATGATTCTACAATCATCTGTGCTGCCTCTTCCATTCCAACTCTCCTAAAGCTGACTCAAGATGCCTTCTCCACCACAGAACAGTGGATGAAAGATAACCATCTTGCACTTAATGCAGCTAAATCAAAACTAATGATATTTACCCCCTCTAAAACCAACACATTGGATGGACAATTATTCTCTATCACCAGTCAAAATAATACACCACTTGAACTGGTATCTGAAACCAAACTACTAGGAGTTCAAATCAATGATAAGCTTAAATTCGAGTTCCATCTACTACTAAACATTAAAAAAAAACACTAAAAACTCGGCCTGCTATACTGCCACAAGTGATACCTCTCATCAGCTACCAAACTCACTCTCTCTACCACATTTCTCTTACCCTCACTTCTATATGGTGCCCCTCTTTTAACTAATCTACAATCATCTCTCAAAACAAAACTATCTACCTGTTATAATAAAATAGCCAAATTCACCACTAGCAATAAATCTTCAACCCATCACTGTGCACCACTCCACAAACTAAATTGGCTTGAACTTCCCAACTACCTCTCCTATACTCAGCTCACATATGCACACAAACTAATTTTTCAACCATCCCTCTGTCCCTCCCTGTCCACTACCTTTAAAATTCACCACACTCAAAGACTTCTCAGATCTACTAATCAAAACCTAATAGAAGTCTACAGACCCCTTTGCCCCCCAGGACATAATCTCCTCTCCTTTTCCCTAGCACGCCTATGGAACTCCCTCCCTCCCTCCATTCATACCATCACTAGCCTTCCTACCTTTAAAAAATCACTCCACTCCTACCTAACATCCACATGGGAATGCTCCTGCTCCCACCCCACATAATCATTCTCCACTTTCTTCAGTCTTCCACCTCTCACTTTCTCTACTGCAGCTAGTAATCAATTTCTTAATAATACCTATAATCCTGAAAGCCTTCTGCATCTATCTACTCACTTCCAAAAAATTGTTTAAAAAAAAAAAAAAAAATTCTTTTTTTTAAGATATAATTTTGTTTCTTTTTTTAAATTTTGTTTTTTAACTTTTCTGATTGTAACCGCTGTACCTTGTTATGTCTTGTATGCTATGTAATGTAAATCTCTGTAACATGTAATCTTTGATGGAGCTTTTCTCCCCAGGACTCCATTGAAAAAGGGTTAATTTGGCCCAATGGAGTATCCTGGTTAACCAACAGCAAATAAATAAATAAAATAAAAATAAATAATCATTAATATTAGCACCAGAAGTATTTGCAACAAAATCCCTGACCTTCACAGATTTATAACCCACTACTCCCTTGGCATACGTACTATTACCGAGTCATGGCTAAAACCAAATATCCCTAGCAAAGAAATCCTCCCAGCAGGTTACATTATCATAAGGTTAGATAGAACAGGTAGGAAGGGAGGTGGGGTAGAAATTCTATTCAAAAGCACACTAAACCTCCAGCCACTCCATACCCCTTTACCAATATTCCAAAATGCAGAAACCATAGGTTCTACCCTAGCACTAAATAACAACAAACAATTAACATCCTTTGCAGCTACATTCCTCCTGGAAATAACACTCCTACCATAGAAGAAATCCTTCAATGGCTTAGTTAGAATTCTCCTCAAGAAACAATTTTATTAGGTGACCTAAATACCGACTGGCTAGCCTGTAACTCAAGCAACCCTGCCAGCCAAATTAACCTCTATGGATTTACCCAACTAATTCAAGAGCCCACCAGAATAGACAAAAAGACCCAGAAACAAACCATTATTGATTGAACATTGGTGAACAGCCCCAAACATCACTATCAGACTGGTTGCTTACCAGATGGGCTTAGTGATCATCACCCTACTTTCCTCCTAAGGAAACGTATCAATATTCCAAAGTCTATAATCGACAGACAAATCAAGGATGACCACAATCTAAAACCAAAGGACCTAAAAAACATTCTAAAGCAATTTTTCTGGGAACCTCTAAGAATTTTAGACTTAGATCTAGCAGTAGACTATTTCAACAACACATTCATCACAGTTCTAAATTCAATGGCACCAATTAGGAAAGTAAAAGCCAAAGCAAACTATGCTCCATGGTTGAGTAGGGACACAAGAGGCCTACTAAAAAATATAGACAAGGCATGGAAGCAATTGAAAAAAGACAACTCCAGTCTCACAAATGAATACTATAAGCAACTTAAGAATCAAGCCAAAAAACAAAACAAACTAGATAAACAAAATTTTTTTTAGGTCTCCAAAACAAATACTCTAAAAATCCCCAAATATTCTGGCACAGCATCAACACCTTGCGAAACCTGGCAAAATTACCACCCCTGCCCCCTCCAGCCCTAATAATAACAATAAAGATATAGCTTCCCAGCTTAACTATCATTTTATTAACTCAATCCAAACTATCAACCCGAATATATAACACTGATAGACCTCACACTACAACTTCAGACAATTCTAGAAACAACTCTACCACACACCCAAATAATAAACCATCCTTCTCTCTCTCCCCTGTCCCTACATCTAAAATTAAAAAACTCCTCCTTGGCCTAAAATCCACCAATCTTGCAGCAGACAGTATACCTGCTAACTTTCTGAAAATAGCAGCTGACTCCCTATCATATCCCGTCTCAATTGTAATAAACAGGTCTATTCAGGAAGCGTATGTACCAAAACTATGGAAAATAGCCTACATCATACCCCTTCACAAAGGTGGAAAAACGTATGATTTCTCCAACTACCTGCCAATAGCTATGCTTTCTTCCCTGTCCAAACTTCTTGAAAAGTACATACACCTGCAAGATATGCAATTCTTGAGCTCACACAATATTCTCTCCTTTACTCAACATGGTTTCTGCCCCTACCACAGCACAACCACAGCTCTTCTCTCATTCACCAATCAGGTAAAACATCACAGAAATAACAATAACTATATATTTGCTATCTTTTTAGATCTCTCCAAAGCCTTTGACATGGTTTCACATCCTAAACTACTAGATGCTCTTGACTCACTCTCCTTCACTCCCCTTACTATATCCTGGTTTAAAAATTACTTATCTGGCAGACAACAAGCTGTCCAGTGGTAAAACAAACTATCTCCTCCTCTGCCCAACTCTATTGGGGTACCACAAGGCTCTATATTGGGTCCACTACTTTTCTTAATATTTACAAACAATCTACATACTTCCTCCAAACATGCCACACTAATTCAGTATGCAGATGATTCTACACACATTTGCGCAGCCCCATCTATTATCACTCTACAAAAACTGTCTCAAGAATCATTCTCTGCTGTTGAATGATGGACCACTGACATCCAACGCATTCTCAACCCCAACAAAACCAAATTACTCCTGTTCACCCCTAATAAAACAAAATCTACTCCCTCAGCTTTCTCCATCACATCTAGAAACAGCACTATCATTTCACCATCAACCCATACTAAACTCCTAGGAGTGGAAATAGATAATAAGCTATCTTTTGATATTCATATAGAACAAACAATCCAGAAAGTTCATAAGAAAATGGGGACACTCTATAGACACAAAAACTTTCTCACAGATAAAGCAAGAGTCACCCTAGCTCAGACCCCCCTTTTATCAACACTTATGTATGCAGCACCGATCCTATCCCATATTAGAAAAACTGATTTAGACAAGCTAGAATCATGTTATAATAAAATTGCAAAATTCACCACCAACTCACCATTTAGAACCTACCACTGCCAGGCACTCAAGGAAATTCAGTGACTAGAATTTCCTCAATTACTCATCTACCAGCAACTCACCTGTACCTTTAACATCATAAACTACCCAGAGAAAACTCCAGCACTAAGACAACTGTTAACACTTTATTCTACCAGTCATCCTCTTCACTCATCTTATAAACTTCTCCTCAATATTACAACAGCCAACAATACTGCTGGCAAAGCTATATACTCCCATAACATAGCAAAAAAATGGAATAACCTCCCCACTAATATAACCTCTAATACAACAAACACACAATTTAAAAAACTACTCAAACCACATCTCAGGAAAACCTGGATCTGCCCATGTATTACATGACAGTCTCATCTGACTTTCTTCTCCTGTCTCTCTACTACTTAAACTCTAGGCTCTCGCTTTCTCATAGATCTGACTTTCCTCCTTATAATCTAGATGCTCTCAGGTTATATTATTTCGCTCAGGTTATATTTTTTTCCTTCTGTGCTTTTTAATAGAAGCAAATGTAAAACACAAATTGTATGTAACTGTTATTTAAAGAATAGCATTTTCTCTGTCAGGTCAATTGTACTTTATATGTAACACTTTATCAAAGTATCGGTTCTTTACTAATCACAGTTGCACCATTGTGAACAATATTTTCATGTGTGTACTTACAATTAACCTGTTTTTCATGTCTGTATTGTCTGTGTCATAACTACTTTACTATATGTTAATTGTGGAGCTTTTCTCCCCGGACATCCACTGAAAATGGACCTGGTCCATCTGGAATTTCCCAGTTAACAAATGTAAAATAAAATAAAATAAAAATAAATAAAAAAGCAGAGATACCAAAATCCACTTATATAGCCTTGATGTTTGGGCCCCCAGCCCTGAGAAGCTCTAAATATCTGGGTATTCTGTGGTGCATTTATTCCTTATTTTTGAGAGATTACAGTTAAACTGAGCAAGTGACAATAAGGTCAGTTACTTTCATCCAGACAACCCCCATCAAGCAATTGCACAATTCAGAAATCCAACTGTGATAAAAGTATGGCCATGTAATGTATTTTACTCTTGTTCCAAACAGATGGCACAAATTAAAATGTTGCTTTATGTAAATCACATCAGTCCTGCAAAGCCAAAATAATATGCAAATAGCAGCAGGTAGCTAGTCATTTTCCTTCTCAGACAGCCTCAGTAATTATACCTACACCGTGCATTCAGGTGCCCAGTTAGGTAGTCTGTCTTACTTCTCAAAAATGCACACTAGTCCTGTCAAGCCAGACAGGGACTGTTTAAACTGAGTAACTGATATGATGGTCAGTTGCTTTTATCAAGCCAATCCCTTTTACTGTCTAGCAGTTGCAATCATAGCATCTGATTTTTATTTATTTGTTTTTTATTTTTCCTTTGTTGACCTGGTTAGTCCCATTAGCCTAGTGGCCTCTTTTCAGGGAAACCCAAAGTGGTGTTTATACTAATAAGGGGAAATTTGCCAGGGCATTGGGGAACATCCCCTACTCATTAGGAGAGTTCTTGTTCTGATCTTAGTGGGGTGGTGGCTGGGAGAACAGCACACAAGGAGGTCCAAGCTAGCAGACAGCACAGAGGCAAATGCTGGTGCAGTGTTTGAGATGCTACATGATTCTGAGAAGCTATTTCAGAATTTTTTTTCATTGAAGCAAATGTTCAAAACAATGATGGATTTGTTACTACAACTCAACATTTGGGAGGGTTGCAGGATGATATTTCTGGAGAACTGTTATAGCAGAGTATACCAGAATGTGGAAAAGATGTTTCATGTGGTGAAGTTATGGACAAAATCCAATGGAGGAATCAGAAGCCATTTTAAAAGAAGTTTACAAGGAAAATAAATCTTATTCTGTGACTGTTAAGGAAATTGTATGGAAATAATAAGAGATGAATAGAGGGAAGGAAATGTCAACAATCAAAGGACATTCATGGTGAGAATTCATAACAAAGGAATAAAAAAAATGTACAGGTATGACATTTGGGATAATTTAATATCCCAATTGGGAGTGAAGGTTCACGAGGCAAGAACTTTTATTCTTATTTATAAACAGGCATTTTGTGACATTATTTTTGAGACTGGTTCTGTTCTGGAAAGTTTTTTTGGGGGGAGGAGCATGAGAAGAAGAAATCCATGGATTTATTATGTGGTTAAAACATTTCACAGAGAAAAAAAAAAAACACATGGTCAGTTTTGAATTGGAGTTAAAAAAAAGAAACTTTAAAGGACAGTTAAACAATCCTTGCAAATAAGTTATGAACATTAGCAGAGAGTATGATAACAATGGTTTATGGACTGGTGGAAGGGACTGTCATATTGTACTGAAAATGGAGAAAGGAAAAGTTGTTCATATCCCTAGTATGAAAAATGTAGAGGGTAACAGATGTGTTGTACAATATTGGGGGCAATCATAAACATGTTTTTCCCTGGTGGAAAAGATGGCCATTTGATAAATTACTGTGATAAGAGGAAATGTTATATTTATGGGGAGGAGTAGGTCACGATGCAGAAAAGTGTTCATTTAAATGTTATAAATGTAACAAAATTGGATATTTATGGATGGATTGTAATCTAGACAAAATGATAAAGAAGAAGAAAATAAAACTGAGGACAGTATATGGAGAGAAGAAACAGTCCCAATAAAAAATAAAAATTAAGTAGGGAAGCAAGATCAGGGTAAAAATAAAAATAAGGATAAAGAGAAAAATAAAACAGAACGTAATATAGAAGAAATTAGTGAAAAGTAAAATAATTCTATAGGCAAAAGAGTCAGAAAAATAAAGTTTAAGGGAATAAGTGTAAAACAGAAAAAAAAAAGGGAAAAAGGGAATGGATAATGTAACTGCGATAAATACTTCAAATCTGCATAATTTCTGGTAAGCTACAACATAGATATGATGACAACTTTAAAATGCTTTCAGTAAATGTAAATAATATTAAAAATTTAAGCAGAAAAATAGGGTCTATGTCAATGAATAAGAAATCCATCAAACCTTTGTTAATTGAACTTAAAACATCAAACATTTACTTCAATAAACATTCAATCATTGAATATTTCACTCAAGGAAAAGATACAGTGGACCAACATACATATCTAAACATACACCGCAGTATATCAAATCTAGCCAGGTAGAAGGCTATGCCCCCCACACCACTCAATGTGGTTGGCTGTGCCTCCTACACCCCTCTACTTATATATACTAACTCTGAGATTGCACTACGGTGGAGAAAAGGGCAAATTTCCTAATGCTGATCAACCAACTCTATTCCCTGGTTAAAATATTCAATGATTGAATGTTCGCTGAAGTGAATGTTTAATATTTTAAATTTGATGAACAGAAGTTTGGTGGATTTCTCATTTAATGACTGAACATAGACTTGGAAAATAGGCATCCTAAATCGGCATAGTAAGTGTGAAGTTGATGTAATAATATTGGAAGATGTAAGATTTTTGACACAAGAAGAAAGATTACAAACAAAGAAACTTTGGGGATTAGATACAATATGGAACCTAGGAAAATAATTATTTTCAGGCATAGTTGTACTTTGTAAAAAGTCAGTTGAACATTACACTGATAATGATGGGAAAATGAATTATTTAGATCTCAAATGGCATAATCAGCTATATAGAATTACTGAATTATATACATATGTTACAAGTAAAGAAAAGGAAAATGCATTTTATAAAATTCTGGATTATGTATTAATTAATATAATTATAATATTAATGGGAGATTTTAACTGTGATTTTTAGAGGAAAAAAGAAGAGAAGAAATGATATTAAGAAAAATTTTGTTGTTTCAAAATGTGGCAATTTAAAGATTTGGAATAATAATTTGTGGAAATAGATTTTTTTGTTATATCACAACGTTTAAGTAAAGCTAAGGGAGAGACAGTGGTAACAGGTTTTCAGGTCACTCAGCCACATGGATAGACATACAAGAAAATAAGTAGTATAGCTGATTGGGAAAAGAAATAAAAAGAATAACTGAAAAATTATGGGATAAAAATGGAAAGAAAATGAAATATGTATGCAGTTTAATTTCCATTAGTGTGTGTTGTAAAAACTGGTCTCAGTGGTGGCTAGCCTTTAAAGAAAATATAAAAAGATTTTTTTTAAATGGCAGTCAGATGTAAAAAAAAAAAAAACAGAAAAAAAATTGTAAAACAATGAATATATCTGGTTTAAGGATTTGGAAAGGTAATAGAATGGAGAATTTAGGAAAAGAGTCAAGAGAACATTAAGGAATTATTATTTATGCAGTGATATTACCTGCAAGGTAAAAGAGATGTGGTATCAGCATATTTGAGTAGCATAATTAAAAAGAATACTAGTATAATGAGAGAAATGAAAGATGATAGAGGAGAGGTAAGACGATCTCAGGAACAAATTATGAATATCATAATACATTATATAAAGAAATGTTTCAAGATAAAAAGAAAGTATAAAAAGAATGGTATGTTAAAATATTGAAATAAGAAAATAAAGAATCAGAAAATGAGATTTCCTTATATGAATTAGATAAGGTACTTGGTCAGGTTAATTTACAGACAATTTCAGAATAAGATGGAATAGGATACTAATTTTATAAGAATGTTATTGATGGGCAGAAAAAACACTTCTTAAAGTTATAAATAAGTGGTTAAATGAAAGTTTTATGTATAATGATTTATGCAGTGTTATACTTAAATCTGTATGGAAAAGTGAAGATAAAAATAAAAACTGAAAATTGGAGACATATAGTATTGAACAATGCAGATTATTAGATTTTTATGAAAATAATCCAGAAGAGAATGGGAAGTGAAATGAAAAGTACTATAGAAGATAATAAATACAGTTTAAAGGGAAACGGATGTCAGGAATTATTCATAGTAAGGGAAATTTTGAATGATATTATAACCAGGATTGATGAGACCAAGATCATGATAGGAGATTTAAATAAAGCATTTGATAGAGTACAACATGAACTTTTGTATACAACTATGAACGAGTATAACATTAGTAAGAAAATTAAGAATGTATGTAGCTCTGCATATAATAAAAATCAAGTAAGGATTTTAGTGAATGAATGGTTAATCAAAGAAATAGATATAAATATAAATAGATATAAAGAATGGCATATGTCAGGGATGTCCTATGAGTAGTATATTATTTACATTAGTTATGAATGTATTAGTCAGAGATGTACATTTGTACATAAGAGGCGCTACTTATATTAGTAATGAACAGATAAAAATTCCAGTCATGCTTACTTATGCAGTTGATATTGTACTGATTATGAGAAACAAAGTCTAAATGAAAGAAGTTATATGTTATATACATCGATGTTTAAATATAACAGGCATGACTTTAAATAAAGAAAACGGTAAAGAGCTGGGTGATATAGTAAAGATAAGAGGAGTATCATTTCTTATGAAAAACATCTCTGTGTTAGGAATAAGATTTGGGGATAAAATGTTAGTGAGGAACAATGGAATAGGATAGTCACCTTATTCCTAGTCAGGTGTAGATGTAGTGCTGTGCTGTTTTAAAAACAGAACAGCAAGCAGAGTAATCATATTGCTATTGTTTTCCTCAGTAGACCACAGAAAATATTGTAACTCCATGCATAGGTGTAGTTCTGATACATATGACAATTACAGTAAAGGAAAAAAAAGTTAACTTGCAAAGTAATAGAAAAAAGTAAATAAAAACGGCAGTTTTTAATGGGGAGGGGTTGCAGCCTAACAGCTATTACTATGAGCCGCGCTGCTAGTTAGTTACACAGTTGCAGTAGAGTACTGACATAATCTAATGTATTTCATGCTCTAGAGATAAATAAATATGGAAAGACAGCCCCTACAAACATGGGACTGTACATAGCCACCTAGATGGCCTATGCATAAAGTCAGCATGGATATGGTGATCAGAGATCTCAGCACCTTTGTAGAAAACTCCATGTCCTTTGACCACTAGGTTGCAAAAGTAGTTAGGAAACTTAACTAGAGACCACTCCCAGGCTGAGTCTGAAAAATGTCCACGGAGAGCAGTGCTCTACCCCAGAAAATAAAAAATGAATTGGCTAGAATTCCCACAACAACTAACCTATACCTAGCTTGTCTTTACTCACCAACTAATATACCAGCCAAACAGAGCCCCAGCCCTACAACAATTACTCCAACCATATACCAACACTCGGCATCTCCGATCCTCACATAAAACACTCCTCCAAGTATCCAAAAGCAACAAGAAAGCCGGGGATGCCCTCTACTCCCACCACATTTCTAAACTTTGGAACTCAATCCCACAACACATCCTAAATGCTACCAACCTACACCAATTCAAAACTCTGCTCAAAGACCACCTCACTAACAACTGGCTCTGCTCCTGCACCAAGCCAGGCGAATACAACATAAGCCCACATCAAATTTCATCCCTTAAATTTTATAGTCTCCATGTATACCCCACTCCCACTTGTTAACAGCACCTATCAGCTACCTACAATGAGTGTATAATTTGACAATTTCTTTTTTTTTTTTTGTAAGGGTATACATATGTACATGTATTAAAGTATACTCAAATGATCAACTAAAGATGGACGCCTGCTCTCAAAAAAAAAAAAAAAAAATATATATATATATATATATATATATATATATATATATATATATATATATGGGTCTACTACCGGAGATCGAAATTAAACTATTTCAAAATCTGGTAGCAGATGCCCACTAACGCGAAAGTGCACTTCATTGAAAGTGCACTTTCGTGAACACCACTAGAATGAATGGGCAATGTCATCCACTGTGGTGTAGTCACAGACCTTAGTTGGGCTTGGGATAGTGGATAGCCCTACTAGGTATCCAATATCCTTAACCCAAGCCCTAACCCTAAGGTCTGTGACTACCACACCACAGTGGAGGACATAGGTCCATGACTACTGCATCATAGAGGACATACAATTTCCTCCACTGTGGTGCGGTAGTCATGGACCTTAGGGTTAGGGCTTGGGTTAAGGATAGTGGATAGCCTTACTAGCTATCCACTATCCTTAACCCAAGCCCTAACCCTAATATCCGTAACAATTCGCTCAAGTGGTGTTTGTGAAAGTGCACTTTTGGTGAAATGCACTTTCGTGTTAGTGGGCATCTACTACCAGATTTTGAAATAGCGTAATTTCGATCTCCAGTAGTAGACCCATATACATATATATATATATATATATATATATATATATATATATATATATATATATATATATATATATATGACTTTACTCTATTGTAATAACTTTCTCCTTTTCACTAAAGTGCCTATTGTATATTGTACTTTCTTTATTGTCTCTAGATCTTCTTCTTCTTTTGACTTTTTCCCAGTTAGGGGTTGCCACAGCGGATCATCTGTCCGCTCATGATTGGCAGTGGAGTTTTACAGTGTCAAGTTGCCAGCCCATGCTCCTTTTATTATGTATCATTTCAGACACACCTCACAGCTGGAAGGGGATTCCTAACTAAAAGCATCACAGGACTAATGACCTGGACCTAACAAGTAAGCTTGAGGTTCCGTCTGTGTGCCGTGTGTCTTACAGACTCTTCTGTGGTGATTCATTTCTAGCATTATGTGCTGTTAAGGTCCCCAAGTGTTTTGATCTCCCAAACTTCCAAAATGCAAAGAGCTCCATAAACACTCAAATTAAAGAATTGAATCTCCTTCAATAAATAAATAAGGCACACTAAAGGGACAGATGCATTACTATGTGCTCCTCCCAGCTCTGGAATAATGTTCCATTAAGACAGTGCAATACCCCTGCTTCTCTTACGGCAAACTTTAATGATCAGATTGGTATCCATAATTTCATCTAGATATTGACTTATTTCACATCCTGGAGGCAGGAGGTGCCATGTGCGGGTGAGCATTGGCAAGACAATAATTGCCCATGTAATGAATCCACCCTGTAAAGTCAAATGGACCTGTGAAAAACATGAGAAACATCAGTAGCTGCATTTATTCCAGTGAGTTCTGTTTAATAGCCAGTTAGTAATTAAGCAAACCACAAAAGGGATGAGGTTTAATTGGGTTAGCTTAGTTTTGATTCAAAAATGGAAATGGCATTAAATTATTTGGCTAACTCCAGTCAAGCAGTGTACATGGGAAGGCCTTCTTCTATGATATCTTCAAAGATGCTAACATGATTATTAAAGTACAATTTCCCTTGACAAAGCCAAACACCAAAGGGACAAGATTCTGCAGATATTGTGCATCCTTGCTAGTTAGTTCAGTTACAGATTAGGCTGGTCAAATCGATGGACCTATAGTTATTTGGGGCAGTGGAGTTGCCACCCATATGGAAGAGGATGACTACAGTATTTTTCCATTCTTCATGTACATATCCTGAAAAGAGACTTTAACAATGTTTAGTAGATGCTATAAGCTTGTAGGTGGCCATGGTGGTGCAGTGGTTAGCATTGTCACCTCACAGCAAGAGGTTCTCCGGTTTGATCCTCGGCTGGGGTGCCTTCTGTGTGGAGTCTGCATGTCCTCCCTGTGGTCACGTGGGTTTGCTCCGGTTTCCTCCCACATCCCAAAGACATGCTGTAGGTGGATTGGACACTCCAAATTGGCCCTAGGTGTGAGTATGTGCATGTGTGTGCCTTCCGTGGAAGGTTGGGCGCCGGGCTGGCAACTCGACACTGTAAAACTCCACTGCCAATCATGAGCAGACAGGTGATCCACTGTGGCAACCCCTAACTGGGAAAAGCTGAAAGAAGAAGAAGAAGTAGATGCTGTAAGCTTGTCAGTATAAAATGGGTTTACAGCATGGCATGCTATTAGTGTAAATTTCATATGCACAGCTGGAAAAGCCCTTATTGTTGTTCTTAGTTTTGGTGGTTATCTTTTGCAGCCTTGGTGCTTCTCATACTATTCTTGAGTTTTCTTGCTAACTTAAGTTTTGTTTTATAAGCTGTGAGATAAGATTTATTGATGTCTAAGAGCTTAGGTTTCTTGCTACATAATCTGTTTCTTTCATTACCACATCAGATATATTTGATGTACTTATTGTTTACTTATGATGCCTATGATGGAAAGAGGCAGTTTTCTCTGTATGGTAATTTAATAGTAGATACAATTCTATAATTAGGACTGGAATGTTAGTGATCAGGGAATTGTGATGACTAAACCATTTTTGTCTTTTGAATAGATAGATGAAAATCCATTAGGTCATTTTTTATAAAGTTCAAGAATATACATGGGGCCATGGAGGAAAGGCAGGTCATGAGGCAAAAGGTAATGGCTAAACTGTTTGAATTTTCTAGGAAAAAGAATACATTTGAAGCTGAATAAAGAGCAATGAAGGTTGTTTAGATAAGGTCTGTGAGTTTTGGGCATCTAGACAGGGCAGTGGAGCAACTATTTTGTTTAGGGATCTAGGTTGAAGATGTTGGGAAAGGCCTGGATATAAGAACTGATGGATGAATATGGGGACCACTCTTCTGATACAAAGGTGTTCATAGGAGGTTACTAGGCTAATGGCCTGAGGGCCCTTACAAGCCTAGACAAGTTCAACCCATGTTACCTGGAGAGTCTATGTTTCAAGCAGATTTAACACCTTATGCCCCTGTCCAGTATAGACACTGGTGAGACCCCCAGGGTGAATTTGCAGTTTCCCATCCAGTCATCCAAATTACGTTTAAATAGGGTCAATGAGGAGCTCTGTTTGACCTGAATTGGAAGCTTGTTCCAGAGAAATTGAAGCCTTTGTGAGACATACCTGTCTCTCCAGCAAGTCCTGCTGATGTCACATACTAGGTTAAGGTCCCTAGAGTGCATGGATTATGTACCATTAGACTTATGCAGCATTTCCATTAAGGACGGATCTGAGATTGCTTTATAAGCAAGGCACAAGTCACCTCTAAGCAGTCTGTATGGCACAGTGTAAAGTGACAGAGATTTCAGTCTGTCAACATATAACATGTGCTGAAAACCCTGAATTGTCTTTGTGAGAAAGCTTTGAGGTCTTCCTAGTTGCAGCAGGTAGCTGGGAAGGTACATCCTAAAGGGATCATTGTACTCTATGATTGGCCTGATGAGGGAAGAGAACAGGCGGGTCATGACCTCTTTTGTTCTGGAAGCAATGCCCTTACTTATGAGGTAGGCAACATAGAATGCCCTTCTTATTACTGCAAAGACATGGTGGTCAAAGACAGGTTGCTGTCAACCTGAGTGCCCAAATCTCTTACCACTCTGGGTGCTTAGGGTGCTGTTATTAATGTGGTAATCAGCAGGAACATCACCCTTGCTGAAGGGGATGATAATGCATTTTTTGGCATTGAATTTCAGCCTATGGCTCTGCCACAAGTCATTGGTGTGTGTAAGTCCCTCTTGTAGGATGTCAACATCACTTGGAAACCCAATAATCGCTTACAGTTTGCAGTCATCAACAAACTTTGTCATCCACAGACCTTTTGTTTTAGCCTGTACATCTGAGAAGTATATTCCAAACCACAGGGGCCCGAGCACTGAACCCTGTAGCACACCACTGGTTACAGGTCTACTGGTGGAGACTGAGTCACCTATTTTGATTGTATGCAATCTATCGGTGAGCCAGTTTGCAACCCACCTGACAATATATGGGTTTGTCCCTAGCTAGGTGAAGTTTTTCACTGATGCTTGAGTGTGGAATTGTGACAATGGCTTTGGCTAGGTCCAGGTAGGCCATTTGCATGGATTTGCCTTCATCCAGGGTTTTGGTGACTGTCTCAAAAAAGTCTACCAAATTTAACAGGCACAACCTCCCTTTAATGAAGCCAAACTGGGTTGGATCAAGCATTTGTAGGTCACCTATGTCTTTGTTGATGAGGCCCATGATGATTCTCTCCATGGCCTTGCAGATGAGGGTGGTCAAGCTTATGGGTCTATAGTTCCCTGGGTCTGTGGAAGCACACCCTTTGTGCAAAGGGATGATGATAGTATTGGGATTGGGGGTTGGCATAATGGTTATGGTGTTTACCTTGTAGACAAAAGACACAGGATTTGATTCTTAACTTTGGGAAGGATGACTATGCTTAAAAAAGTCACCTGGGGTCATTAGCCTAGTAATTACCTATGAACCTAATCTACAAATACTATGGATATCTTCTTTACTGGTCTGTGACATTAATAGAACTTGTTGGCAGGATAGATTTGTGTCCCAGAAACTCCCCTGTCTGTGGCATAGACTCCCTCTCCATGTTAAGCAGAGTGCCTCTCTAGCACTCTTTAAGAGGAACCTGGATGACTGGATGGGAAACAGAAAATACACCCCACGGATACTACATGTGTCCCTGCTGGACAGGGGAAACAGGTGCTGACTTTGTGGGAACATGGACAAAATTCTTGGCTAGGCTTATAAGGACCTCCAGGAACCTATGATAGCTGTTTTCCATTCAGGAAGGACAAAACCAATGCTTAGGCTCTGGTTGAAAAGAGTACCCAGTAGTGTTGCTAGTTCCAGTTTAAATCCATTAAGAATGCAGCCTGGGATGTGGTCAAGTCCCCCAGAGGCTGTGTGTTTGGCTTTGGAAAGGATGCTTAAGACCTGCTCTTTCAGAGATACTGGGTGGAGAACAGGTGGTAGGGATATTTTGTGGGACATGTGTCTGATTTACTGTCTAGTTAAGGAACCATATTTAGGTATTCAGTATGTTCCTCCCCAGACATCTGACTAGAAATTTCTAAAAAAGTAAAAATGTATTTTGTTGAGAATGATTTTATCCTGTACCAAATCAAGGTGAAAGTCACTTTGGATGAGATTTTTAATAAATATGGACATGTCTCTATTGCTTCTTTTGGTCTTGAATGAGTGATAGGTGACTATGAGAACTGAAGAAATGCTTTCCATAAATTGGATCCAGGTTTCACTAGCTACACAGATATGTATGTTCTTCAGGTGAGCAAAAGTTTTGAAGTCAGCCATTTTTCCTGTGAGGCTTTTAGTATAGCCACCCAGATGTCTGGTAGATTGGAATTTGTATCAGTGAATGTCTAGTGATTTCACTTTCCCTAAAAAAGATGCAGTGGAGCTGGAAAAGGATTTTACTAACATGGAAAAGTCCCATAAGGGCAGGTGAAGCCCATTTCATGTGAGGAGTTGGGAGGGTGGCCTAATGGTTAAGGTGTTTGCCTTACAAACACAAGGTACAAGGTTTGAATCTCACAGGGGATAACTGACTAGGCTTAAAATGGCTCGCAAGGGCAGTTAGCCTAGTACTAATCTATGAACCTATGAACCTAAGCAAGAATGCTCTACCATGCCATTCACAAACTGGATCCTCTTAAAATGACATCATCTCTGTACCCAATAGTTGAAGCCAGTGATTGATAAGTTGTATTTAAGCATCATTTTAGGCAAGGGCAGAATAGTACTCAACATATCAAATTTACCATCCTTAAGGACATTCAGTAAGATCTCCATTATATCTCTCTGCAGTGTGGACTACCTGAGATTGTTTAGCTCACATACACTCAAAATCTCACAAAATCTCTGTTCACATAGGTATGCCAACATTCACTATGTAGCTACAAGGCTATACTTATGTTATGGATAATGCAAGGCATGGAGGTCCCTGGTGACATCCCTAACTCTAGCATGTGACAGACAGCTGACAGTCACCCTGTCCTTTGCCAGTTAGAAGAATGTAGACTCTTTTTGCCTAACAATGCAGTCACCAGTATCTAGAACAAATCTAGTCTCACCAGTATCTAGAACAAATCTAGTCCTTTATGCCTTTGGAGAGTGTATAATCTATATGCTTGACAATGCAGACACCAATATCTAGAACAATTCTGGTACTATCTATTTTATCTTTAAGGTCTGTCATACCTCTCAACTGTACAGATTTTCACAGAATGTCCAGATTTTTGCCTTATATTTTTGGTAAATTTTTCATAAAACTGTGGCTTTCTGGCAAATTAGTGGCAAATCATTAAGGACTGAAGTTAAAAAATAATAACAGACATTTGAGTTTAAACTTCATACCCTTCAGAAAACTCATGCGAATGCAAAACCTGTCATTCTATCAACTTTCTAAGTTTGTAAGAGCAATATTTCAAAATTGTCCCTATTTGTACCACTTTTTTATGGCATTGTCCAGATTTCTTTTTTTTCTCTAAAATCTCTTTATTTGAATTTTCAGATATTAACAGCGATACATCCAAACACACAAAACAAACAGTACATATAAAAAGGAAACATTCAAAAAAACTGATAACACAAAAGTAAGGGATAGTATAAGGGACATATTTTATGAAGAAGGTAAATATAGAAATTCAACCACTTATTATACTTAATGTAATTAGGGAATACAATTAGATATATAAAGAGGAAAAAGGGAAAGAAGAGAAAAAAAAAAAAAAAAAACTAAAAACTGGTTATAATGCAGTTATTGCATAATATAAATTTGTCTTATCATGTCAGTGTACAGACTATCTTTCTTTGTTAAGAATTACATCTAGTAAGTAACCCCAATATTTCTGATAATAATGTTTCTTTTTTGTTTTTGTATAAACTAGTTTGTGAGATGAGAAATATTTAATAGCAAGGTTACTAAAGCCTTCCCATGTGATTGGAGATGTGAAATTCCAATTTTTAGTCATATAAAATTTAATAAGGGCACACATCGTGATAAGGAAATTTTCTTTTTATTTTTGGAAGTCGAGTCATGTTAATGTGCACTATAGCTGTCTCCCATGACAGGGTTGATTTTTCATATCCCATCTTCTCTAACCTAGCTCTTAAAGAGCACCATAGGTTGTGTACCTTGCTACATTTCCACATGATATGGAGAACATCTGCAGTTTGGTTTGGGCAGTGAGGACATATAGGTGAGAAGTTGGAATTTAACTTATTTAGTTTTGATGGGGTATAGTATACATTGTTGTTTATCATAATTTGTGTATATAGCAGCTTCTTAAAAGGAATGAATTTTACCATATTCTCAATGGCCAGTCTCTTATTTTCATCTGTCAGAGATTGTTTTTTTTTCTTGCCAATAGTTTGAAAATAATAGAGAATTTTGGTGTTTTATGCTTGTTACAAGTTTATACGTCCTAGAAATTGTTTTCCCTTTCATTCGAGGCTTTCTAGTATTACTTTTACTAAGTTAATATCCTACAAGTCGACTTGTGTTTGTGAGAATTTAGCATTTATGAGATAATGGATTTGGGTAAGAATAACAGTATATTTCTTAGTAAGATTTAGTTCTAGTCTTATTTGTTGTATATTGGATTCTCTCCATTGGTATATTTCCCATACTGTGATATCTTTTACAGAGGGTAATTTGTTAGATTTAAGGGTTTATTGTTTATTAGTAGGTTGGGATTTAGGTGGAGTGGTTGTATAAAGGCAAGAGCAACTAATAATTGCAATGATTTAAATAATTTCTGTGTAGTAAGAATCATGTATTTAATTAGTGGGTGCATATTTTTCATGAATATGACATTTTGATTTAGGTTTAAAAATGGTAGGGATTTGCTGTTATACCCAAGGGATTTCAGTTGTTCAGACCAGATTTTGGACCATTCGGGTATCCAGGTATTTACATACGGGTCATGGCGTATTATCTGTATTAGTCTGTAGTCAGTAATTATACTATAATATAGTTTGTAATCAGGTAACTCCAATCCCCCTTTATCTTTGGTAAGTACAAGATTGTCATATTTAATTCTTAATTTTCTAAATTTTCTTTAATTCTTTAATTCTTAATTTTCTAATTTTTAAAGATTTCTTAATCTAAGAGGTTGAGCGGTATGAGTTGTGTCTGCCTTTAGGACATTGAGTTCAGTGATTCATTATAAGGTATGTGCCAGTGGATCTTGGTATATGTATGTGAACAAAGAGTTTGTGTGATTTTGAGTCTATGTGTAGCTGAGGCGCCCTATCATGTGTCCCGGATGACTGGGTATTTTTTTTATTACCTCAACATTGTGCTGTCAGCAAACAATGTTAGGGCCTGAACTGTACTGATCAATAATGACAGCAATCTCAGAATTTCAAGGAAATGCTCTAGCATTAATTTTATACAAAACAGGGCTATACTCAAAACACAGTTACCATCACATCTTATACTTTTAAACTCAAGTGAAAGACCATATCCATTATGGATATTAAGCAGACAAACATAAATATAAATATAATATATATATATATATATATATATATATATATATATATATAGGTTCATAGGTTCATAGATTGGTACTAGGCTATCGGCCCTAGGGCCTATACAAGCCTAGCCATAACAATTCCCTGGCTATTTCTTCCCACATATATATAGGAGTCTATATTACATCCTTGAAAGTCATCTTCACCGAACACCTGTTCATTCACCAATAATCAGTGAACTCTCACTTCTCTGAACAGCTATTCAGAGAAGTGATAGTTCATTGATTCCTGGTCGGCAAACAGGAGTTTGGTGAAGACATCTTTTGAGGACATAATATAAACCCATACATATATATATATATATATATATATATATATATATATATATATATATACACACACACACACACACACACACACACACACACACACACACACACATATATATATATATATATATATATATATATATATACATACACACACACACACATATATATATATATATATATATAAATATACACACACACACACACACACACACACACACACATATATATTTATCTCTTTCTATCTCATATATGTAAATGGGAAGACTCCATGTAGTTGAAAGTTCATAATATCTGTAATGCTGGCAGAAGTGAATGAATAATCAAATGATCGTGCCTACTGACATTACTTTGTGGGGTGGTCAATGAACAGAATGGAGTGTACATTTGACCTTTCCCTACTGCAGAGTGATCTTGGAGTTGGTATATATAATTAGCAGGGGATGTGGGGGTGTAGAGGCCTTACCATCCTGCAAAAGACTAAACTAGAGTTGTGTTTATTTCTTTGTTTTGTTTTTTTTTAAGATCATAGGATCATAGGCGGTTACTAGTCTAATGCCCTGAGGCCCTTAAAAGCTTAGCCAAGAGTTTATCTCCAGAAAAGAAACCTCAGTTAGCATCTGTCACCCCTGTCAATGAGGGACAGAGGTGGAACCCCTGGGACAAATTTGTGGTTTCCCATCCATTCATCAAGATTGTGCTTGAAGAGGGTGGGTGAGGTACTCTGTTTGATATGTATGGAAAGTCTATTCTAGAGATGGGGCAGCCTCTGGGAGACAAACCTGTCTTTCCAGCAGCTTCCGTTGATGTTGCATATTAGATTTAGGCCTTTTGAGTGGGTAATGCAGGAGGATTTAGACTTATGGATATGGAACATCTCTAGTAGGGCAGGCTCCGATATTGCCTTCTAGGCGAGACACAGATCACCTCTGAGCAATCTTTTTGATACCAAGTAGAGTAATAGTGATTTGAGCCTGAACACATAGGACAGATGTTGGAGGCCATGGATCTGTTTGTGAGGTATTTCTGTGTTTTTTCTAGATGGTGCAGGTGTTCAGAGGTACATACCAAATGGGGTGTTATACCCAGTCATTGGCCTAATGAGGGAGGAGTACAGAGAGATAATAACCTCCTTTTTTCTGGATGGAATCCTTTTACTTATGAGATGAACCAAGTAAAAGGCTTTTCTGACCATGGCCGCTACATGATGGTCAAATGTGAGACTGTTATCAACCTAAGTACCCATGTCTCTCACCACAGCTTGTGTGCTTAGGGGGTTGCCGTTAATGTGGTAATCAGTAGGGGCCATGTGTTTGATGAATGGTATGATAATACATTTTTTTGTGTTTAACTTAAGGCCATGACTTTGGCACCAGTCATTTGTTGTTGTTGTGAGACCCTCTTGCAGTATGTTAACATCATTTGGGGAGGCAATGACAGCACCCAACTTACAGTCGTCCACAAACTTGGTCAGCCACAGGCCTTTTGTCTTTGCCTGGACCTCTGGGAAGTAGATGCCAAACAGTGGGGGGGGGGGGGTCCCAGGACAGATTCCAGGGTGAGAACACTAATGACACATCTGCTGTCAGAGGTGAAGGTGCCTATTTTGACCTTGTGGGTCCTATCGTGAGCCAGTTGGCCACCAAGCTGATGAAATAGGGATTTACACCAAGTTGTGTTAGCTTTTCAATGATGCCTGAGTGGGGGATTGGGTCAAAGGCCTTGGCCAAGTCAGGGTAACCTGTTATGTACTGACTTTCTCTCATCCAGGGCCTTGGTGACAGCTTCAAAGAAGTCAGCCAGATTCAACAGGCAAGATCTGCCCTTGATGAATCTGAACTGTGTGGGGTCAAGGGCTTGGAGATTGCCTATGTCCTTGCTTATGAGACCCATAATAATATGCTCTGTTGCTTTACAGATCAGACTTGTCAAGCTAATGGGACGATTGTTTCCAGGGTCAGTAGTGGCACCACCTTTGTGCAAGAGGATGACAATGGCAGTTCTCCACTCTGCTGGAATGAAGCCTGTACTTAGGCTGTGGTTGAATAGAGTGCTCAATGGTGAAGCTAGTTCTTGCTAGAGATGTTGCAGAATACAGCCTAGGATACTATCATATCTCATGGAAGTTGTGTTCTTTGCTTTGGATAGGGCCTTTAACACTTGATCTACGGAGATGTGTGGTGCAGGACAAGTATTGGGGATGTCGAATGGGATTTAGGGGCTAGGGAGGGTGAAGTTTGGGGTGAAACTATCTGCTAGCAGGGTGGGTTTAATTTCTTTCCATTGCTGTATTTTTCCCTGGTGGCCAAGTGATTTCTTTCCCAGAGAAAGCTGTTTGGTAGTCAGTAGATTCGCTTAATTGGAGTTTCATTGAAGTGGAGTCAGCAATCTTGGATTTGAACAAGTGAAATTTCGGTAAGAAGAAGTAGATCCATATATATATATATATATATATATATATATATATATATATACATATATATATATATATATATATATATATATATATATATATACACATATATATATGTACAGATATACATGTGCGTTTATATATTTACATGTGTATGCACATAGCAATATATACACACATGCACGCAATAGAAAGATGTACACATTGCTGGTTACTAAATGAGACCAAAAGAAATATTCTAAAATGTCAAATTTACAAACCTTAAGAAAAATAAGCAATTATATTTTGAAAATGTCAATAAAGAAAATTAGCTTTACAGCACATTTATTTCTGATGCTTTAACTATGAGTTGATGAGTTTTATTTTGCTAAAAATCCTAATTCTGAACTGCATTCCCTGAAAAAAAATGGCCAAAGAAAGTGCTTTTTAAGTGTTTTTTGCAGGAGCAAGGAAGCTCCCCAAAGCCCCCAAACTAATACATACCAACTCTATGATTGTACTAACTAAAAGAAGTGGGACATTACCACAAAAAGGGCATTATCACCTGCACAATTCACTAACAGTAATTTCCTGTGGAGGAGCTCCGATCTTCAGCTGGTTGAACTTCTGGTAAATGATGCTCAGTAGTTCAGTCTTCATCCACCACTTCTGATTAAGATAGCCTAAGAATTGTAATGTGAATGATGTGTTGAAATGAGAACACTCTACTGTAAATTACTTATTTGCATCTTATTTAATCATTTAAATGGGGGAACTGACTTGTCGATTGCAGACCTTTTTTCAAATGAGGGAACTGACTTGTTGATTGCAGACCTGTTTTCAGCTGTTTCCCAAGCTACCAGTCAGATACTGAATGTAGTCACAGTAACTCTTCAGCTTCTTGTGTTTCTTCTTTACAGGAAGGAGGACACCAAAGTACCCACTGAGAGCAAATATAGACATGAACATGTACTCTTATCATCCTGTACTGAAGCAGAAAAAGAACTTTATTTGTCTGAGCAGAACAGATATTTAATGCAGCAGTAAAATTACTAACATAGTAAATGTACATTTTATAAATGCTGTATATAGATTGTTTCTGTAAGAGAAACTGTCAAAATTAGAACTAATGTTAACATGTCTCTTTAATGCAACAAAGAGAAATTTGCATATGAAATCAAAATCCAGTGTTAGTGTTTTACATATATTTTTCCTAGCCTTCATATCTTTATTGGTCAATTTGAAAATTAATCAAACTTCACATAGACTATATCTGCCTGCTGGCAGACAAGAAGCTTGCCAGCTACTTTTAATTAATTTCAAAATTAGATCAAAGAAGTAGACACAAATGACAAAATAAATCTCACAAATACGCAAGATGGCAGAGATTAAAACGATGCCTATCACATAATATCATCTATGAGAAAAATTCAAGGATGTTTACAGCTGTAGTTGACTTCAGCTTGAATTTATTTTTAGAAGTGATCATAAAAACTTTTTACGCATATATCAGAAAGGTTTATCAGAATAGTGAATTATCTTGAAAAAATTGCACTTTATTCAGCTACTTTTACTATATTTGTGTGTCTTCCTACTTTATTACTTTATTTTGCTTATGCTGCTTAAAAGTGTTCA
The DNA here is from genome assembly GCF_019279795.1 of Protopterus annectens. Classification (NCBI taxonomy): domain Eukaryota; kingdom Metazoa; phylum Chordata; order Ceratodontiformes; family Protopteridae; genus Protopterus; species Protopterus annectens. Next base: position 967,516,676 of record NC_056729.1, read on the forward strand.
AATGCATTTATTCTGCTGCATTTATTACTGCTTCTTAGTAGCCTGATTAAATTGTAAATGTTACTCTAAGACTTGGGCATCAGGCCAGTTATTTTATATTAAGAAGGTTAGGTTTAGGGTCTACACTTTTGTGAGAAAAGAAGGTATCCTGTGCCTTTCTGAGCTGGGAATTGCTGGGTGAAGGCTTATTGTGCCTGTGGTTCTAAGGGCACTTGCTCTGGTTTAAGCACTTGGGTTCCAAACTAGTTATTTTACATTAGGAAGATTTGTGGTATAAACTCTTGTGGCAGGAGATGATAGCTTACACCCTTCTAAGCTGGGAATTGCTGTGTTAGGCTGGTTGTGTCTGTTATTCTGAAAGTGTCTTAGTTCTGGTTTAATCACTTGGGCTCCAAACCAGTTATTTTTACATTGGGATGCTTGTGGTCTAGACTCGTGTGGTAGGAGAGGATAGCTTATACCCTTTCAAGCTGGAAATTGCTGGTTGAAGGCCTATTGTGTCTGTTATTCTGAAGTGCCTTAGTTTTGTCTTAAGCACTTGGGCTCCAAAACCAGTTGTTTCACATTAGGAAGGTCTGTGGTACTAGACTCTAGTGATAGGAGAGTGTGGCCTACACTCTGCTAAGCTAGGAATTGCTGGTAAATTGCTTCTTTATTTAAACTGTTTTTTTTTTTTTTTTGCTGTTGTGACTGTGATTTTATGCACTTTCAATTTCTAATACTTCTGCATTTTATAGCATAGGCTAGATTCAGACTTGTTGAATCTAGGCTGTTTGGTATCACTTGAGCACTAAAACCAGCTCCTCACTGAGATGCTAAAAGATCTGGGACATCCTTTGCTTCCAACTAACTATAAGTTCCTGTTTTTGCTATTATAGTCCACTTTTAATTTGTATTGGCATTCTACTGTCTGTTTGAATAGTCAGAACTGTTTTTGTGTGCCAAATCTCTCTGTATACTGTATTAGTTCAGCTGTAGCATAGCCCAGTTCCAGGTTTGCTGTTTCTGTGTCTGTTTGTGACTTCTGAGCATCATATTCAAGCCACCTTTGTTGGTGAAGGCCCTTCTGCACTCTTGTGGGAGGAGAATGCTGTCTGGGTCCCATCTAATCGAGGGTGATTGGACTACAGCTCACAGAGAGCACCTTATTGGCTAGTTTGAGTTAAAAAATATTTCTAGTTTTATTTAAGCCCCACATTTGTGCTTGTTTGTGTGTAGTGCACCATCATGCTCTGCAGCATGGAGGTGGTTACCATTGTTGTTTATAGATGCAAACATTTTGCTTGTTAAATTTTCCCTCTGCACTTTGCTTGTGGTCCTCCAAAGGTTTTTTTCTGGTCCTGCTCTACTGTCAGTGGAAATACTGATCATAGCCTCAGAGGTACTAACACACCTCTCACCCACTAGCCATTCCTAAGTGAGAACTCTTTTCCTAACCATATAAATTTACCTAAACTATGGACAGACAATTTCCCACTGTTTCTCCAGCCAGCTTGGTGGATGTTCACATCCTGAGGCAGTGTAGCAACTGCCTCATGTTCACCAATAACCCTCTACTTCTAGTCCACACAAACTCAACATGCAAGAGATGCAACTATATTAAGTACCTTGAATCCATGCACTCTCACACACCAGTCAGTACATATGACAATGAGCGGGTTGTCAGTATGCATACCTCACCTCTTAATCCACCCAAACCCACATCACACATACCTACATATGCAGAGGTCCTCAACAGAAATATACCTAAACACCAGAGACCTCCCAAACACAAACACAAGCACACTACACATAATACTTCCTCTGCAGAACACAATACACATAATAGCTCATGCACCAGTGTCTCATCTTTCAAGCCCTTAAGGCAAAACATAAAACCAAACATATTAGTCATAGGTGATTCCATCATGAAGCACACAGATGCCCCTCTCAAAAGGCTAGATAAGGAAAAGGTCACAGTCAACTGTCTGTCAGGTGCTAGGATATACCATATCACACATGCACTCAAGTTTCTCAACAACAGGTACTGTTATGACTCCATCATAGTCCATGCTGATGTGAACAACTTGAGATGTACCTGTCTGGACTATATGAAGAGAGACATGACTGAGGTCTTGGACTATGTGTCTCAGGCAGGTATGTCCCTAGCTTTAATAAGCATTTTACCTTCTCCAAGGATATTGCCTCAGTACAAACAGAAAATTATTGACTTCAATAACTGGCTTAATTTCTGGTGTCATTCTAAGGGGATCCAGTATCTGTCAGCCTGGGATGACATGATCAACAGACCTCAATGCTTTGCCAGAGATGGCCTTCATCTGTCACCCCTGGGATTTTGGCTACTGTCTAAAGCTCTTGTCACCCCCATAGTTCCTTTTTTAGGCAGTGTCTCAAGGACAAAACTCATGATGTAAAAACTCCAACTAAAAACAGCCTCAATTTCTAAATGTTAGTATTCTTAACACGAAACTGCACTCACTGGAAGCAGTCCTTAACTTGGAAAACACAGACATTTGTGCAGTCATGCAGACTTGGTTCAAGGCTGAGGAGAGCACCCCAACCATCCCAGGTTACACCTATTTCCACACATTCAGACCACGACCTGAAGACATGAAAACTAGAGGAGGAGGTGTATCAATATTCATTAATGATAAATACACCTCCAGACTGGTTAAACAGTATGATTCCCTGGAGATACTTCAGGTGCAACTAACTGTTGGTAGGATACCTACTCAAGTCATTGCCAGCTACAGGACCCCTTGCATGAATCAGGACACCCACTCTGCCTATTTGGATCTACTTGAGTCTATCAAGATACATCCAAATACCATGGTTTTGGGTGACCTTAACTACCCATCCATTGACTGGGTAAATTATTCATGCTCAAACATCCTGGATCTGGTGCTTACCAATATGGGGGACCACTGTAACACCCCCACTGTGAAGTCTTCCCTGGTGAGATATGACCACAGCACCAACTAAACTAAAAAACTTCTCCAAAACAGAGTATAACGTCTTACGCGATGGTATAAATAGCTTCACTGCACCTCCCCCCCCCTCAAATGGAACTGGCAACTAACACAATACCAGTGCTTTATACAAATACAAGTATAACTGCATTGACTCGGCCGTACTTCACAGGACCAAAGCAAACTCTTCAAGGAAGAACAAACCTGCCTGGTGGACAACTGTTATTAACAGGAATTACAATAAGAGGAAGAGGAAGAAATTTCTGTATAAGAGTAAGAGGGAGTGAGCCCTAAACTGGAAACACTCCCTCCTCAGCTTAAACAATCAAATAAGACTTCTTGTGAAGTTCTCCAAAACATACTATGAATCCAGATTTGCTTCCTCACGTAATTACAACCATAAGGTGCTCTTTAGTTACATCTGTAATCTAAAAGGAAAGACTCAGATTTGTGCTAAAGTGCTAGTTAATGATACCACATATACTGAGCCTGAGGACATAGCTAACTTTTTGGCTGACAGGTTCTGTGAAAGTCTCACTCCCCTGTCCCCACCACAGGTACCCTATGGCATCTCTACCACCTGTCCCCTACCTTATATCTCTAAAGAGCAGGTCATAAATGCCCTCTCTAAGGCCAGAAATACTGAATCTATGGGACCTGATAATATCTCAGGTTGCATCTTCCATGGCCCCAATAAGAATTAGCAACACCATTGGATACTCTTTAAATTCATAGTAGAAGCACTGCCTTCATCACAGCTGAATGGAAAATGACCACTGTTATTCTCTTGCACAAAGGTGGTGCTTCCACTGACCCTGGGAACTATAGACCTATTGGCCTGACTAGCCTTATCTGCAAGGTCATGAAACAAATCATCATGGATCTTATCAACAAGGCTATAGGTAATCTCTAAACACTTGGCCCTACTCAGTTTGGATTTGTCAAAGGGAGATCATACCTGTTAAACCTGGCAGACTTCTTTGAGACAGTCACCAAGCCTCGGGACGAGGAGAAATCTGTGCATACAGCCTACCTAGATTTAGCCATGGCATTTGACACTATCCCCCTATCAAGCATCATTGACAAACTCACCCAGCTAGGTGTCAGCCCTTTTATCATTGGATGGGTCACTAACTGGCTCACTGATAGAATCCATATAGTCAATATAGGGGAATCCACCTCCAACAGCAGACATGTAACCAGTGGTGTTCCACAGGGATCAGTCCTGAGACCTCTACTGTTTGGAATATATTTCCCCAAAGTACAAGCAAAAACTAAAATTCTGTCACAGACATAGTTTGCTGATGACTGCAAACTGAGAGTGGTCATGGACTCTCCAAATGATGTCAGCATCTTACAAGAGGGTCTCGCACAAAGAACTGATTGGTGCCAAATTCATGGTCTTAACCTCAATGCAAAAAATGCATTATCATTCCTTTTGGTAAGAGTGATGTTCCTGCTAACTACCACGTCAATAGCAACACCCTACGTATCCACTCAGTGGTGGGAGACCTGAGCACACAGGTTGACAGCAATGGTGGGAGACCTGGGCACACAGGTTGACAGCAACCTTACCTTTGACTGCTATGTCTCCACAGTGATAAGAAGGACATTCTACATTGCTCATCTCATAAGTAAGGGCATTGCCTCTAGTAAAAAAGAAGTTATAGCCTCCCTGTAGAGACTACAAAGGTTCCTCACAAGGAAAATTCAAGGTCTTCAGCATCTGTCCAATATGGATCGTCTGAAATCACTGCCACTTTATTCTGTTTCATGCAGACTACTCAGAGGTGATCTCTGCCTTGCATTCAAGGCAATGTCTGACTCTGCATTATTGGAAATGCTGCATATCTGCAAGTCAAATGGTACACGGGTTACTCACTCTAAGGACCATAACCTGGTATGTGACATTAATATAACCTGCTGGAGGGATAGAGTTGTCTCCCACATGTTACCACATCTTTGGAACAGACTCGCACTTCATGCCAAACAGAGCACCCCATTGGCTCTCTTCAAAAGCAATCTGGACGATTGGATGGGTAATCATAAATTCACTGCTGGGGTTCTACCTGTGACCCTCTTGGACAAGGGCAATAAGTGCTGATCATGGAAATAAGGGTAGAACCTGGATAGGCTTGTAAGGGCCCTAGGGCCATTAACCTAGTAACTTCCTATGATCCTATTACTATGATCAGTATAGCAATTTGCCTGCAATGCTGAGACATGTAGAATCTCCTGGAAAAAAATCAGTCTTTTCTAGGTTTAAAGGAGAATATTACCTTTATTCTTGCAAGACTAGGTAGTTATTTGCGGAAATGTATAATGCATTAAATAGTTGAATTATTATACGCCCTGCAAATTAAAACCTATTGTTTTGTAGAAACATTTCACAGTTCAGTGGTATGGACATTCTTTTTCACTAGCTCAAAGCCACAGAAGAAATGTATCTCTTTTCACTGATAACATCTCATATTCAGAATTAAACTTGAAAAGCCACAAGGATGGAATTCATAGGGAGGAGTTTGTGTGCAGTTGATAGGTATTCACACTAGTAGATGTAGACAGCAGAGATGGGGTAATCTAGTGTTTGGTTGACCTTACCATGTATAAAACATTTGGAAGCAGGACACTGAAGAAAGATAGTGAGGCATGTTGTGATCCCACAGAGCATGCTAATCTATTCAATGCATACTACATCAGAGCAGAAGAGGACTGTTAACCTAGTGACATGCAAGAATTCATTGTCATGGTATCAATAGCCAACCATGCAAACCTAAATAAATATAAATCACATATAATGAACAACCCAGAATGAAAATAAAGTTGATATCATATCTGTAAAACGAAAAATCCACATCATTGTTTTTGAATGGAGTCATGCCCATTCTACAATCACTTATATCTCAAATGTGATTACGGCTCATTTCATTTAAAGTTAGTTTGATTGAAATAGAATTTCATTTTATCTAAATCACAAATGAATCACATTTGATAAAAAAAGTATGTTAGTCTGTGAAAAATGACTGTTAGTTTTGTTTTGGAGGACAGAAATTATAATGCAAATTAGTGTTAATCATAATTACCTTCTTGCTAATGCCTACTATTAAGTTGTAACTCCATGTTTTGTTTAAGTGTGACAGCAGTGATTCAGAGTGTCAGGAGTATTTCTTTGGTTCGACAACTATGGGGTTATCTTCAAGTTAGGGATTGTGGTAGGTAATGTCCCTCACATGGTGAATGCAGGGGTTTTGACCTCCTGCAAAAAAGCTTTTCAAGATATATTTTGTGTATGTGACCTTTTCAGTGATATGAGTTTCAATGTGTTGTGGTTTATATCAAATGAGCCACTATTTTATTAGATCAAATGAGCTTTAGACCAAATGAACCATTATCCTCTAAGTATATATATGCACAGGGGTCTATGTCAGACGATCGACTTTTTGGAAACTCAGAAAAATTATCAAAGAGACCATACGATCGAGTTTCCAAAAACGTGGATATCAAAAAACTCCCCCAAAAAACAAAAAAAAAAAAACACACAAAAGGCTACCTTTTTTAAATTTTATTCAGGAGGGCTTGCCCTCCTGTACTCCTCACACCCCCTGCAAATTATATATACCAACTACAAGATTGCACTACAGTGAGGAAAAGGGTAAATTTCCCAATCCTGTACTGTGATATTCATTCAAAAGCTTCAGGTTTTCAAAACCTCAATCATATGGTCTCGACCATAAGGAGTTCAATAGGGATAAATATATATATATATATATATATATATATATATATATATATATATATATATATATATATATATATATATGTATGTATGTATATAGATTAGATATAGATATAGATAAAAATGTTACAAGTATGCGGAAGTCAGCAAGTCCACAAAGTCTGCCGTTTGCTGATAAAATTAATTTTTAATTTAGGAGACAAAATCTATATCTCAGTCTGAAGTACTTCAAAAGCCAGTATTTGTTTCACAAAGAAATTGTAGTTTGTGTTTAGAAATCACTGCACTCTCTCTCACCTCCAATTTGATGGGCCAGAGAGTAGTCAAAATCTAATCCAATTTGTTGTTGTCATTATCTTGTCTTAAGCATACTAATTAAATGGTGAAGGGGGGGGGGGTTCATCCAAAAGAGATAAGTATCTGGTAGTGATATACCAGAACAGTGGTTGAAGGACTGTGAATTTCAGTCCCAGAAGTCTGTAGAATATGAAATGGGAAGCTGAAAAGGTGAGATATAGGGGGAAAGAAACTAAAATAATAGATATTAACAGAGGTTACACGTGTCAGCCATCTGTTGTTGACTGCTACAATTTAGGACTCGGTGACACAAACATGGCAACAACTGTTTTGTTTTGTTAGTATAATGTTGTCACTTATTCCACCACACACATTATGGCAAACCCAGATTTGTAACACCTGTTCCAGCAATGTGGGATTTGATGAGTGCATAATGGTATAAAGGCAGAATGGAGCACTAAAGGCACTCAACAAATGTAACTTTTGTTAGTCACATATTCTGGTGTAAAAGGAAGTACTGAAGTAGAACTCCCCAGTTAAAAGTCATTTATCATATGGCTTGACCTTTCTATGCTTGTGCTACATTTGATCATTCTGTGTCAGGAAAGCATAAGAGGAGCCATATGTTTGCATGTTCTGCTCTACCTCCCTATAATAACTGGATTTATGTTTCGTATTGTCTATTTTTCATTGCATTTAACGTATTGTTTTATTCTGTATTTTCGTCATGACCAAAAATGAGCTCCAAGGATCTACTTTATTTACTTGCTAAATAAATAATTATGTAAATAAATAGATAGATAAATAAATAAGTAAATGAATGAATGAATGCCTGCAGGAACCAGATGCTGATGACACATATAGCACAGCACTGGTCTAGAATCCCAGGACACATGGTTATGTAGTCATTACTATATGTTCCGAAGGCCTTCAGTGGTACAAATACACAAACACCACAGGTAGGCATAAAATCAGCAACACAAGAATGGGGAATATCTGAACAATGATTTGTACTAGAGGAAAATATGAATCATTCACACTTTCATATACATTGTGAAAGTGGATAGGATAACAGTTGTGGCAGAAGTATGCATATTCTGAAGGGTATGAAATCAAGACACAGCAAAGGTTTTTCATTAGTGACTGCAATCTTAATGTATATGACATTTAATCAGTTTATGGTCAGGCAGCAGTGTCACCAGTTGCAGTCCACCATCCTGCTAGATACTGTACTTACTAAAGGAACTTGAAAGCTGCACATAGTGGACGTGTGCATATAAAACAAAACATATATATAGGCGCTCCCTAAGGAAAGTCAGTAGAGGAGAAGCATGGCTGCGCAGAAGGAAAAACATAGGGCTCACAGATGTGTCCCTCTACTGGAATGGTAAGGGTAAAGCACAACGCTGCACACTGAACAAATACTCCTACAATAACAGTGCCAGTGGCTACAGATAGAATTGTCAAGAAATGTTGCCCTTTTTATGCTATATTTACCCTATATTACAAGGTGGAAAAATGCACATCATAGACAAAACAGGATGGGATTGTATGTTACTGCTGGAAGTCCATTTTCAAGACTGTCTGCACTGAATAACTTTAGCTTTATTTATATATATATATATATATATATATATATATATATATATATATATATATAGTTCCCCTTCAGAAGATCGAATAACTGAAAACTTGAAATTCATAAGCTCGAAGCCAGAATCTCAAGTTTTCAGTAACTCGAAATTCTGCAGGGAAACAAAAACAACTGAAAAACATTTTTCTAAGGTTTTTGCAGGGGGGGACAAGGCCCCCTGCACCCCCACACCCCCTTCTTAAATATACCAACTCTGAGATTTCACTTCAGTGAAGAAAAGGGAATTTTCCCATTCTGTGCTATATGCATAAGCGCACAACGGGAGAATGTCCACTCCTCCGCTAAAGTCCGGTCACACAACTCGCATATTACACCAGGAACGATGCAGGGGAACTTAGCTCCCTGCATACACGTAAGTACATTTCTTTTTTTTTTTACTTTTACAGCTTCTCTTTACAATTTCGTGTTACTGAAAACTCAAGATTCTGAGTATGAGCTTATGAATTTCGAGCTTTCAGTCATTCGATGTTGTAAAGGGGAACCATATATATATTTATAGACACACACATTTATATACACATATATATATATATATATATATATATATATATATATATATATATATATATATATATATATATATATATATATATGTATATGTGTGTATATATATATATATATATATATATATATATATATATATATATATTTATATATACTTTATCAAAGAACAGAAGCATGAACTCACTTCTGCGAAAGTGCATTTAAGCAAAAATGCACTTTCGCGAATTACACTTTACTGATGCATGGTACAGTAGGGATAAGAGAATGTACCCTTTTCCCTACTGTAGTGTGAACTCGGAGTTAGTATTTTTAAGTTGCAGGGATGTAGGGGGGTGCAGGAAGGCTTACCCACCTGCAAAAATGTGTTTGTAGTGTGTTATATGTGGTGTTTGGTGCATCTGTAAAGTGTAATTCATGAAAGTGCATTTTCACTTAAATGCACTTTTGCAGAAGTGGGTTTGCACTTCTGTTCTCCGATAAAGTGTTATTTCAACAAACAGAAGTAGACCTATATATATATATATATATATATATATAGATATATATATATAGATATATATATATATATATCAAATGATATTACAATCCTAGTCAATAAACCATACTTAGAAGTTCCTTCCAGCATAAAGAAGGACAACAAAAGATAGAAGGGGGCAAAATTTGACAGTTCCCATCCGATTATCTCAGTTTATCTTGAAGCTGGCAAGGGTGTTACCCTGCTTGACATGTAAAGTGTGCTCCAGAAGTGGGCAATACACTGAAATATAAATCTATCACTCCATAATGTCTTTTTTTTTCTTTTCCTAAAGATCTAGATCCTTTAATTTAGCATTTGAGTAACTATTTGTTCTGCAAATGAATAGGAGGTCAAGTATGGTCAGATTTTTCATGGCTTGAAGGACTAGAAACAGATTCTAATGGAAGAGTGTGTAAGAAAGTGAGTGCACAAATAGGGCTGTGGCTGCTAGTCTGTCTGGATAACCTTCATCACCCATGCACACATTTCATTTCTGAACTGCACCTCACACAGTGTCTTACAATTGTGTTCCTGATACAGTACTGAAACTATGATAAGAAGAAAGGGAAAAAGCTGCTTGGGTGCAAACTACTGGAGGGTGAATGTCAGTGCTGAAGAACTGCCATTTAGGTGGGAGCAAGGTGTCCGTATTCATTTTAGCAGCTAGTGCTATTACAGCTGCTGAAATGAGTTCATTTACTAACATAACTGCGGCTAGTAGTGTAAGGTCTTTGCTACATTTCAGATCTTTAAAAGACCTGTTTTGACCTTAGTCTTTGGGTTGAGGGGAGTGGCAGTCCCAGAGCACCTAATGACCCAACTATGGCTCTGTCACTGATGCTACAGTATGCTAAATTCCTGTTCCTGAATTGTAAGGGTAGTTGGTTGTTTGAAAAGAGGAGGTACTGCCAGCCCAGCTAGCTGGAATTTTGTAAATAATTATGTCATTTGTGAATATCAAAATGATTTATATAAGATACTTGTGTTACAAATGTATTAGAACTGTATGTCATATGTGTATATCAAACTGATTTGTACAGATGTTTGTGTTGAAAAGGTATTTGCATAGTGTTTGAAATGTATCCACAGTGTGCTCTACTAGAGAGAACAGAAATGTACATGCACCATTGTAACCATTTAAATGTATATGTTTTAGGAAACTGACAAACATGAGGTTAACCTCAATCCAGGAAATTTTAAAATATATTTGAAGTTAAATCACTTTATAGGCTAGGCCATAGTTCACAGGTTTCAATGCAACCAGAGATACAAAGTCTGTAATAGGAAGTTTTCTGTACTGTCTTTGGGGTGAACTAACTACTACTCTGGAAGCGTGAAGGTATGAAATTGTTTTATGACTTCCAGCACCTGCCACGGATCTGTGCAAAAGCCCTTGTGTGTTATTTTTACAGGTAGGTGCTAAATCCTGTCAGCTTCCAGCAAATGGGTTTGCATGAGAACCTAGAAGTCAGATGACCAGAAGTGATGTCATTCTGTAAGCTATCCCAAAGTTTCTTAGTGATACTGAGCATTCTGTATTCTGTCTTGGACCTGACAGCAAGAAGGACCATTCACCACAGCATCTGCCTTGCTCTATTAAGTAAGTAAGTAATAGTGATTCTCTTAGATTCAGTCAGGAATATAGTGAAGCTTCCTTTAGATATTGTTTTTTTTATTTGTCGGCTTCTGTCCTTCAATGTTATTTTAAATATTGCCTGTGATTTTTGAACTCTGGTATTACTGTGAATATATATTTATTGTTGTCTTGTTCTTTTATTATTTATTATTAAATATATTTAAACCTTTCATTGTGGCTGATCTTTGCAGAGATATTTATGTTTTGAGAATACTTGCCTATTTATTTGGTGACACTGTGTGTGCTACTCCTAATAGCTTTGCTCTTGGTCAAACTACCATTTGTATTAATATTAATCTCAGTCAGTGTATTGGGTGCCCTTGTAAGGGCCTGAAGGTAGCTGTCAGAAGGGTCTGGTGGTAGTGGTAACTACCTTATAGTCTAGGCAGAAGGGGGCATAGCTAGTAAACCTGTGTCAGCCTTTCCCAGGTGTGCGTGTGTATAAATAAAATCTCCAAGAGTGTGTGTGCCAGCTACTTGGGTAGGGACACATAGCACTGGTTGGACAGAGAGGGTACTGGAGGTCTTGGCTTGGACACTTAGCTGAGATTTCAACTCTATAGCTGGTCCAGCAGGGAGATCTGGAAAAAGAGGGAGAAACCAGCCCAGGACTGACTGTGTTCCCTGTGTGTTCTTAAGGGAAGTTGTGCTTGATTGTGCTTGATGCAGAGAGCTGCATCTGGAGATCCTGTGTGTGTACCTGTTATCCTCCCAATGAATGTTCCCTACAGGTGCCAGTGGTGAGGATTGAGGCTCCTTCATTACAGACTCAGAAGTGGAGGGTCATCACAGGTTGTATTGCCCACAGTTCCTTGTTGATGCTATCAGTTTTATGGCAGCAGTGCTACCAGTTACAGTCCACCATCCTGTTAGATATTGCACTGTATAACAGGCTGTATGTGGGTCTATGTGTGTTAGACCATTGATGGTTATATTTGTGGGGGTCTGAATACACAGGACTCTGTCTCTTAATATGTAACATTGTGGATCTTTGAATTTTGGAATTAACTTGCCAATCATATGTCACTGTGGCATGCATGGCTGTGGTAAATAAATTCATTGCTACTTCAGTGGCTTCTGCTAGGACAAGCAACCTCAATAACTTCTTCTGATAAGAACAAATAGATAAAATTACAGATCATCCCCGGGATTCAGGAAGCCGTATTTTCCATGCAGAAACAGTGTAGGAGCTCCTGCATGGAAAATGGCTGCCGAGCAATCCAAGAAAGTGCTGTTTTCACATGCAGGAGTGGCCCTACACTGTTCTAGCACAGAAAATTGGCAAATATGCAAATCACCTCATTTCACAGATTCATAGGTTCATAGGTAGGTACTAGGCTATTGGCCCTAGGGCCTATATAAGCCTAACCAAAAAGGTACCCTGGCTTTCGCCACCCAAGAAAATTATTTTCCTGTGCCCCTGTCGAGCAGAGCCCCAGAGGTGATCCCCAGGGTGAATTTCCTATTTCCCATCCAATCATCAAGATTTTCCTTGAAGGGTGCTAATGAGGAACTTTGTTGGATATACATAGGTAGTTTGTTTCAGAGTATGTGAAGTCTCTGGGACAGGAATCTATCCCTCCAGCATGTTCTGTTTATTGTGGTGACAAGGTTTAGGTCCCTAGAGTGTGTAGCTCGGAGGGATTGGGATTTCTTTAAGTGGAGCAAGTCCAACAGCTCTGGGTTTGACATAGCTTTGTATGTTAGGCAGAGATTGCCTCTGAGTAGGCGATATGTGACAGCGTAAAGCTGGAGTTTTTTGAGACAGTCTGCATAGGGCATCTGTTTGAGGCTGGTAATCCTCTTTGTAAGGTATTTCTGTGGCCTTTGCAGTTGTTGTAGATGGCTTGTGAGGTACATACCAAAAGGGGCATTGTACTCTGTAATGGGTCTAATGAGTGATGAGTAGAGGGGAACAATGACCTCTTTTTTTCCTGGATGAGAAACCTTTTGTGATGAGGTGTGCCATGTAGAAGAATTTCCTGACTACTGTGGTGATGTGATTATCAATGGACAGACTACTGTCCACCTGTGTCCCAAGGTCTCATCACATTTTCAGTGTTAAATAAATTACCACCTATGTGGTAGCTCATGGGTACAGAGTTTTTACCAAAGGGGATGGCAATGCACTTTTTGGCACTGAGCTTGAAGCTATGGCTTTGACACCAGGCATCTATCTCAGTGAGGCCCTTTTGTAGGATGTTCACATTGTTAGGAGTTTCGATTATGGCTCCTAATTTGCAGTCATCTGCGAACTTTGTTAGCTAAAGACCTTCTGTCTTAGCCTGTTCTTCAGAAAAGTAGATAATAAACAGGAGAGGAACCAGGAATTAACCCTGTGGTACTCCACTTGTCACTGGTCTGAAGTCAGATTTGGAGTCTGCTACTTTCACAGTGTGGGTTCTGTCAGTGAACCAGTTGGCAACTCATCTTGTGACAGGGATTTATACCTAGTTTAGTGAGTTTATCTATAATTCCAGAGTGGGGGATGGTGTCATAAGCCTTGGTGAGATCTAGATAGGCTGTGTAAACCACCTTACCCTCATCTACAGCTTTGGTGACTGCTTCAAAGTAGTCTATCAGGTTTAAGAGACATGATCTGCCTTTTACAATCATGAACTGGGTGGGGTCCAGAGTTTGGAGATTACCAATGTCTTTGTTTATAAGTTCCACGATGATACATTCCATGGCCTTGCAGACCAGGCTTGTTAGGCTAATGGGGTAGTAGTTCCCGAGGTCCATGGTGGCTCTCCCTTTGTGGAGTGGGATAACCGTTGCTGTGTGCTATTCAGTGGGCACAATGCCTGTGCTGAGGCTATGATTGAACATGGTGCTTATGTAGGGTGCAAGTTCATTCTGTAGTTCATGTAGAACGCAGCCTGGGATGTTGTCAGGTCCCATGGATGCTGTGTCCCTGGCTTTGGAGAGTATGTTTTTTACCTGTGCAGCCATGATTACAGGAACTTTGGATTCTTCCGGTATAGAGATGGGCCCTTTAGGAAGTGGGGGGGGGGGGGGCGGGTAAAGTTAGCACTGAATCTATCTGCCAGGATGTTGGCAATATCACTTGGTTCTGTATATTTAGTGCCCATGTGCTGTAACTCAGAGCAGATCTGAGTGTTGTCATTGAGATGCTTGACATAGCTATAGAATGCTTTATGGTTGTCTTTAGAATCAGTGGCGATTTTGTTTTCGTAACTAGCTTTGGAGGATTTTATGAGGGATCTCAGCTTTGTACTGAGGCTGACCAGGGAGTTCCTCCAATCATGGGAGTTTACTCTTTTTTGCAACAGTTTATTTCTCATGTTGTAGAGTTTGTTTATGGCAGGGGACCACCAGACTGGCTTCATGTTTTTGGAGGATGGCATCTCGGTTATGTTAGGGATAGCATGATCCATGCACTTATGTAAGTGGTTATAAAGTGCATTTGTGTAGGATTCAGCAGTTGTACCTCTATTGTCCGTCTGCATGGGTGTAGTGAAGTTTGCCACTTCTATCTTAAGAAGAATGATGTGAGAGTAATGAATGGGTTAAAATGGATTTTAGTGCATTTTTTTCTGAAAATATAATATAAATGTTCTGCATTTCAGTGTGTATTGTGCACTCAGTTAACTGAATTGGCAAAAACATATAGCTTGTCATTCATTGTTAATAAGAATCAGAAGTAAAATATTTTATCTCTTATAAACTGTGCAGCTTGTGAAATGTATTATCTACAAGCAGGTCAAGATGAACTCTTGTATGCAGCTGTATCTCATCAATATGATACGTAAGATAGGCCAAGGACAAAAGGAGTTATTCTTCAGGAACAGAATGTTTAAGATATGGAAAACAAACTGTCAGCAGACCAGCTTGAGAGGAAAGACATATTATTCTGGCAAATTTTCAAAACTGCTGATGCAGGCATAAAAGACACTATAAAGATTGCGACTTTTTCTTTTGTATGAGACTTTGATTATTCTAAGATGAAGTACGTTTGTTGTATTACCTTTCATTGTTAAACTACATGTCAACTTTGTATGCAGTAAAAAGAATGTCATAATAGCAGAACTGTTTCAATGTCTTCATTGAGTAAAGGTACAGACTATCTCAGTAGTGTAGTACCACTTTAATCTTAACAGTGGCGAGGCCAGTCCAGTGCAAACAACTGGGTGGTGAGGGGTGACCTGAAGAGGTGCCTCTCACAGTACGACATTCCAGTGCAGACCTTTTTAGAATTGATTCTTCTCTTCCTAAACTTTGTCCATTTACTGGAGAACAAACACTACAGCACAGTACAGGACAGTACAAGTTGGTGATATATGGGGTTCGATTTTCTATTGCCGAAAATTCATCTCACCAGCATCTAGTGAAGGACAGCAGACAATTCTCCCACAACTGACCTCCATGTCAAGACTGGCCACCTTGTCCTGAACATTTGTGGTAAATATTTTCTTCTGTTTTTCTTTTAACAATGATTGCAATTCATTAAAATAGCAATTTAATGGTGATTTTGCGATCCAGCAAGCTGCCAGGTCTCCGTGGTAGAACAGTGTCAGTGTAGAAATGTATTCAGAAAATAAGTGAGTACATTTCTGCATCTGGCAAAACAGAGGCATGACAGCTCATGTAAAAGCATGTATTATGTTTAATACATATGCCAATGGCCAAATATAAGGCCATTGGCATTAAAAACAGTTTATTTTTTTTTTTAATTAAACTTTTGTTTTTGGACGATCTTGACTGTTTAAGCTTAGGGCAGCAGCTCGCAATTGGGATTATGCCGAAAATATAAAAAAAAATGAGAAAAGTCAATTTTAAGTTAAATCTGCATTTTGCCATTATAGTCAATGGCATGCATAATGTAAACAATACCAGGGAGCACTGGTTGTCAAGGGCAAAGGGTCCATTAAATTGCAGTAAGTAATGACCTACACACTGGTTATGCAAATGAGTGGTGTGATACTGAATCACAGATTTCTTCAAAGAGTCAGCTTGTACCTAACCGTGTAGGTGCAGCAATACAACAGTGCAAGTCTAAGAGCTGGATGACTTCATAAGGGGGTGTGTCATGCTTGCTGCAAGCTCATTGGAGCTCTGTGGCCTGTGTCTGCCCTAAGCTTAGCACAGCTAAGGAAGGGGGTGTGTCAGATGTGCCTGTGCACTGTGTATATAGCCTAAATGGGTGTGCGCGCCACGCACCGGGATATAAACCAAAAAAAAAAGAAAAGAATGGCAGAACTGTTTACATATGAGCACTGGGTATGTGCGGAGTGCCTTGGGGCTTAAATAGGAGGAACTGGGCAGGGGAAACAGCAGTAGTAAGGCAATCAAGGAGAACTAGCATAGTTGGCAGGTGGAATGTATCAGAATCAGACAATTACACATGCAGCAGCCCAGAACACTAATATAAACTATGCAAATACCTTATAGACTGCTTTTTCCCACAAACTCTACCCCACCGGTGTACACAGATGGGGGATTTTTAACTGGTAAAGCTAATTAAAAATGTCAGAGGCTGCTGCTGCATTACTCCATCAATATGTGCTAGAGACTGAGGGTGGTGAAGAGGACAATGCTGACAACCGACCCACAGTGAGGAGGAGGAGAAGAGTGTACAGACCCAGGGTAACCTACCAGGGCCTACATGAGCTGGCAATAGTAGAGTGCTATAGGGTGGACAGGGACATTCTACAGCAAATCGTTGAGCTGTGCCGGACACTCCTTACACATAAAACTAATAGAGGGGAACCCATCCCAGTGGATACCAAGGTATGTCTAGGCTTAGAAATACTAGCCACAGGTACCTTCCAAAGACCAACTGGGGATATCATGGGGGTCTCACTGGCATCAGCATCCAGGGTACCCCATCAGTTCCTGGATGCCATGACACAACATGCTCATGAGCACATATATTTCCCCACCGCCTGTGAGGCGCTGACCACATATATGTGTCTCTTCCACCGTATAGCAGAATACCCTGAGGTAGTTAGTGCTATAGACTGCATGCACATCCACATCAATGCACCACCCAGTGAGCGAGGCAGGATCTAGATAAAACGCAAGAGCTTCCCCTCCATTAACTGCCAGGTTGTGTGCAATGCCCAGGTCATTATCATGAATGTGTGTTCTGGCAGCCCTGGAAGCTATCACGACTCCCACATTTGTCATTGCTCACAGCTGTAGCAGGTGTTTTCCAGGGGGGACATCCCATATGGCCATCTAGTGGGGGATGCTGGCTATGCACTGGAGCCATGGTTGATGACACCCATCAGAAATGCACACACACCTGAACAAGAACACCATAATGAGGCACACGTACAAACCAGGATCATTGTAGAGCATGTGTTTTGCATGCTCAAGTCACGGTTCAACTGACTTGACATATCTGGTGGAGCATTGCAGTACTCTCCAGCTACATGTACACAAATGTTCATAGTATGTGCCATGCTACACAATATGATCCTGGGGAAACAGCTGCAGCAGGAACAGCACGGAGCAGGGCCAACCAGCCCCCTACCAGTGCCAAGGCCAGCACAGGCACAGAGGGACTCGAAGGAGGAACATCCTGAGCCTACACCTGCAGGCAGAAGGAGGTATGCACAGTATGCCCAGGCCTTTGCAAAGAGGCAATGCATAGCACACACACTTACACTGTAGGACCCAGGGACTGATACCTCTCTCTGACTCGCACATACAGTAAAAGGGATACCAAACATGACACTACCTGAGCTTTACCATGTACAGGGAGTGCACTATGTGCATCCAACATAGTCAGCCCTCCAGCACTATCCTCAATACTGGCCCAGCAACAAGGTAAGTCACTCTTCCTATCAATTACTGAATGGAGTAGTATGTTCTCATACTTGCATGTATGATATGGATGCAAATATGCAAGGGAATTGGGTGGCTGAATGGGATAGCAGCAGACAGCTATATGGGACAGCAAGAAATTCATAACAAATACTGGTGTCAACATACTAGGCAGCACTACACAAGGTGACAACCCCCACTGCAGTACATGTGATGGCCCAAAGAACTGTGGGTGTCAATAGGTCACACACATGGATGTCAATGAGGGTCACATATCCACCACCAGCCTCACCCAGCAGGACAGGTGTAGATGACCATGAAGAAAGGTTGGGCTAAGGCCCCCACATGATGGCAATGGTGAACAGCCCCCCCACCCGACCTACACAGACATACCACAACAGGTCTGGCAGTTGCATTCTAGTTAGGTAAGAAGTCTGAAACTGAAATATATACCATTAAGATCTAACATGTGTACTCTACTGATATGCCTCCTGTTTGCATGATAGGTCACAATATAATATGAAATAGAAGCCAAAAGAGTAACCAAAATACCAGTACAGTCATTTCAAATGTTAAAGTCTGCAGGGGTGCACACCCCCACAATTCCATGTAGAAATGCAGTAACAGATGGCCTGTGGCAGTCTCAAATGGCCTACAGTCCTTTGGCAAAGGCCCATGCCTCACCCATAGTGCCAGTGTATGGAATGTCAGGGGGTCTCAACTAACAACCTAACACAGTAAACATAAAACAAATGCAAGGCCATGTTGACAAATGCTAGTAGCATGCCTCCCTTTGTCCTACTGCAGGGACTGTGGATCAGGCTATAAATACTACTGGGATAAATGCCCAACTATAGGGATACCTCTGACATATTGCTTACATAATGTTAGGTGGAAGAGAGAACAACAGAGAGAGGTTTAGAAGCATGGATTTCATGGAGTGTGTGAATTCTGAAACTCTAATGTCCATCCATACTACTTCCGACTGCAAACCCATGAATGAATAGCCACAAAACCACTTGTAAACCACAATGTGAAGGTAAACTGACCAAATATATGAGTCCTGCCTCTGGATAACCTGGGTGTATCTGTACAGCTGAGAGGTATGGCCCCAGCAGGATATTGCCATTCAGTGAAGTTGAGAAAAGCACAAGGAGGGGAACCCCAGCCAGCATACTAACAAGGTGCTGCACCATTTACACAGAGCCAGCAGTCTATTGTCTGTAGCTACCTCTAACTGGCTTACTGATAGAACCCACACTGTAAAAGTAGCCGACTCCAAATCCAGCTCCAGACAAGTGACAAGTGGAGTACCTCAGGGTTCAGTCCTGGGACCGCTCTTGTTTGGCATCTACTTCTCTGAAGTACAAGCCAAAACTAAGGGACTCTGGATAACAAAGTTTGCAGATGACTGCAAACTGGGAGCCATTATTGAACCCCAAATGATGTGGATACTCTACAAAAGGGCCTTACAGAAACAGATGCTTGGTGCCAGAGCCATGGGCTCAGCTCAATGCCAAGAAATGTATAGTTATCCCCTTTGGGAAAAAATATGTATCCGTGAATTACCACATAGGTGGCAGTACACTAAACACCGAAAGTTTGATAAGAGACTTAGGGACACAGGTGGACAGTGGTCTCACCTTCGATAACCACATCGCCACAACAGTCAGGAAATCCTTCTATGTGGCACACCTCATCACTAAGGGCTTTTCATCCAGAAAAAGGAGGTCATTGTCCCACTGTACTCATCCCTCATTAGACCCATTATAGAATACAATGCCCCATTTGGTATGTACCTCTCAAGACATCTGCAACAACTGGAAAGGCCACAGAAATACCTCACTAAAAGAATCACAGGCCTAAAGCAGATGCCCCACGCTGACTGCCTTACAAAACTCCAGCTATACTCTCTCACATAGCGTCTACTCAGAGGCGATCTTTGCTTAACATACAAGGCCATGTCAAACCCAGAGCTGTTGGACATGCTACACTTAAAGAAATCCCAATCCCTCAGAGCCACACGCTCCAGGGATCTAAACCTTGTCATCACAATAAACAAAACATGCTGGAGGGATAGGTTCCTGACCCAGAGACTCCCCAGACTCTGTAATAGATTGCCCATACATGTCAAGCAGAGTGCCTCTTTGGTCCTCTTCAAAAGGAACCTTGACGATTGGATGGGAGAAAGGAAATTCACCCTGGGGATCACGTCAGTTGCCCTGCTAGACAGGGGTCCAGGGAAGTAAATAGTGTGGGAAGAAATAGCCAGGGAATTGTTATGTCTAGGCTTGTATAGGCCTTAGGGCTGATAGCCTAGTACCAACCTATGAACCTATGAACCTCCACAATGGCAGGTGTGTGCCAGAATGTGTAGCCTATATGCCTCAGAATATTGGTCTTAGCTTCATTCATCTTGTATTTCCCGGTAAATATCTGTGAGCAAAGAATGATAACTGTCAGTAGTTGATGACATGACACATTACAGTGTAAAACAGTACATATATTAGAATATCTATGCTACAACCAAACATGTTACACAAGCAGCACAGACAGCAATAGTTACAGTATCCCCTGTATGTTAAAACCATTGTGTCTCCATATTGGCAACCTATCTATAGATATCTTTAAATTTCTAGTCTCCCACCAGGACACAAGTGCTCCTCAGCAATTACATTCTGCTTGCTGAGCACACTCAAGCAAATCTGCAGTCTGTGGCTACCACTCCACCCATACAGTATAAGAAGGAATCAGTACTGCAAACTAAACAAGGATATACATTTTGAGCCTCAAGAGCAGGGTCAGTCCACCCAGGCATTCTACTTGTATGTTTTATGAGAGTGAACCTATTACATTAGCAGTATTTCTTAGTAGTTCTCAGCTTGCTAATAAAACCTGACTGTTGTAGCCTTGTGTCCCCCCCCCCCGCTAGTACAGTAATCCTAACTGTCCAATAGACAGTATACATTTAATTCACATCCCTGTGACTAAATTAACCATCAAGCAGCCCTCTCAGTGCTTCCTGCCTTAGTTTGTATCACTTGGAGGCCCACCTGTTTATTTGCATCTTTATATATTCACCTTCATTGCTAATGTATCTCCCTACTCTAATCTGTGCACAAACTGGTTACTAATCAGCAAGTCAATGTAAAGACACACTCCCAACCTTAATAAACTTTGCTGTCTCTTCTCTCCTTCACTTTACAGGTAGTTTGAATTATTACTTACCCCCTCTGAGGCCTTCACTGATTTCTGCTGATTACCTGGTTTCTTTGAATTCCACCTGGTTTACACCCCTTGTGCTATCTCCCTCTCCCAATACAAAGTCTATATTAGAATCCTGCTGAGCATGGATCCATCTTTAAATTTCTAGTCTCCCACCAGAACAGAAGTGCTCCTCAGCAATTACATTCTGCTTGCCAGTAAGCCATTAGACCTCAGGAATTTGTTTTAAAAGTGTTCAGATTTGTAAAGTAATACTTTTGATTTTGTCTTGGTTGGCTCTGCCCCGCTCCGTTCGCCCTTGCTAATGCTCGGGCTCTCTCCGCTCCCCTGCCCTGCCCCTATTCCCTCCCGCCCCCACTACCTCTACATTTATAGTACTCACAGCCACACCCACAGCTCACCCTCACATCACGTCCACCAATCACATCTCCTCAAGTCATATCACATTATACCACACCAACTTGCTCCACACAAAATACTCCCAATCACTCTCATTCCCACTAGGCATTTTTTACATCACCCACACTATTTCGCCATCCACATATAGTGCAACCCTATAATTCCTATTCAGACCACCACCTAGAAACAACTTAAAACATTATAACAATGACTATCACGCAACTAAGTCTAGTCTGTCTTCCCATATTTCTTTACAACACCACAAGTTATCACTCTAGCAATATCTCTAAACTTAGTAGCACAACACTGCATTATGCACTCTCGTATACAGATGCCACACATTATAATAATATCTGCCCACAGTTATTCAAGAACTACATAACAGATCAATTCAGGACTAAACACATATGCTCTCATTCCTACTCCAAAAAAACACAATACTTTCTCACACTCCTCACCAAACTCCAACATCTGTATAGCCATTTTAACTCCAGGCTCATCATAAGTGGGGATATCCACCCCAACCCAGGCCCAAATCCATCCTGTCCAACTCAAACTGCTCCAACACAAATGTCAGAACATAACATCTCCACTTTCTTCATCCCTGGGCAAATCAACAACAGCAGCAAAACCAACCATCTTTTAATGCTAAATATTAATATTAGAAGTATCAAAAATAAAATACCTGAACTCCAGTCCACAATAGCACACTACTCCCCAGACATAGTTGCTTTACCAAAAACCTGGCTAAATAAAAACATAGCTAACTCAGAAGTTCTCCCTACCAGCTACAATATCATTAGACAAGACAGACCACTTCGTAAAGGGGGTGGAACTGCCTTACTGTACAAGTCAAACTTAACTGGCTGTCAATTACCAAACTCCTACCCCTCCCCCAATAATTGGGACATACTTATCTCACAACTTCAACTTCACCCTAAAAAGGTCATCACCACAATTGTGATCTATATTCCACCTGGTAATACACCTGCTAGCCTTGAAGACTTCTTATCCTGGTGTTCTTCCACATACTCACAAGAAACCCTTATTCTGGGGGACTTCAACCTAGATTGGTTCACCTGTATATCAGAACCACCAAGTAATCTAATAAATCTCCATGGCTACCAGCAGCTAGTCCAAATTCCAACTAGATGTGATAAAAAATCTAAATCCTAACTAATAACCCCACATTGTACCCTCACACAGGCAGTCTCCCAGACACCTTAAGTGACCACAACATAATATACTTTATACATAGTAGAACAAGCATATGCAAAACCACTAACTATATATCCACTAGAAACACAAAAAAATTCTCTCCTGAGGTCCTCAACACTTTACTCTGTAACTGTGACTGGACCCCCCCCCCTAAAACCCTCCCACTTGACCAGGCTGTAGCATATTTCAACAAAACATTTCTACAACACCTAGACACTGTCACTCCATTGCGGAAAATCAAGGTTAGAACCTCTACAAACCCCTGGTTCAGTAAAGAAACCAAACAAATCCTCAAGTCCAGAGACACTGCCTGGCTTTACTATCAAAAAAACAAAGAAACAGAAAGCCTAACTAAGTACCAAGAACTGCGCAACCGTGCAAACAAATGCATTAGGCTGGACAAAAAATCCTACTACACAACATTACAAACTAAATACCAACACAACCCGCAAAAAATTTTGGAAAAATGTATACCAGCTACTAAAATCCATCCAAAAGGCTAGCCCCAAACCAACCACTCCTGACACTAAAGTTCCCATCGAAACACAATTCAACTCCCACTTTGTGAACTCAGTTCTATCCTTAGTATCACAGGACAGTTCCTTCCTCACTATCCCCCCCAACACAAATAACACTAATACAAGCTTTACCCTCAAAACAGTTTCCACCACTTCAATCAAAAGCATGCTCTCCAAACTAAAAACCTCATCAACAGCAGCCAACCTACTCCCCAGCTATTTCTTGAAACTCACAGCAGATGCTATTGCTATCCCAGTCTCCACTCTCATAAACAGATCAATTGTTGAAAACTATGTGCCCAAACTCTGGAAAATATCCTATGTTACACCCATACATAAAGGCAGGACCTCCACTGAACTTAATAACTACAGACCCATTGCTTTACTCTCCCCCCTGGCCAAAATCCTAGAAAAATGCATCCATACCCAGATGCTAAACTATCTCCTAGACAGCAACATCCTGTCACCTACTCAGCATGGTTTCAGACCTGCCCATAATACCACTACAGCCCTCCTCTGCTTCACAGACACAGTAAACCGTCTCAAAAATGAAGGCCTACAAGTGTCAACTCTTTTTTTGGATATGTCCAAAGCATTTGACACAGTCTCACACCAAATCCTGCTAAATAAACTAAACCAATTTCATCTATCAAATTCCACTCTTAACTGGTTCCAAAGCTACTTAACTGACAGGTACCAAGCTGTGAAATGGGAAAATTCTCTCTCTCCTCAGCTGCCCATAACTATAGGAGTCCCACAGGTGTCATGCTGTGTCTGCAGGGTAGCTAATGGTCATGTGGAATTGACAGTTGCTACATGTCTGCATAGCGTGGGGGGACATCCAACCACAACCACAGTCCTACACAGCACCGTGGGTGGCGCACATGACTCTCATATGTGTAGGTTTGATGGGGGGCACAGCCAACAGTTGTAAACATCTGCCGCTACTGTACTGTTATGCTGGGTACTCCATGTCAGTGTGTGGACCTACCTAAATTTCTGGTTGGAGGGATACCAGGGTACGTCAGTTCCCAGCTTTAATTACCAGCACAGTGGTGTTGGACGTCCTAGCTTACACAATCTACATAAAACTGCCTGGCCTGCTGTCGTCTGTGTGTGTCTTAGGGGGTTGGGGTCATTCCTTGGGCGTATCCATAGGGCATCATATATAATTTGTCTGTATTGGTCCACATCTGTCCAGCTGCATGGAATGTGTGTGGGCTGTACGGACACACATGATGTTCAGCCCATAATCTGCAGTGGTTTAGGACACCCTGTGTACTACAGGCTACCATTGTGACCCCCATATGTGCTACAGAGGTCATGGTGCCACTATGGATGTGTACTGTCTGCTGCCCTAACATTTGGCCACCACAGTCACTTGTATGCTCACATACATACCATAGCAATGGGTAACTACACATTCTAATACAACTGCCACTTGTTAGGTCAATAGACATACTCTTGGTGTGTTCCAGACTTGAGGACGGTGCTGGAGTGCTGCCTATGTCGGATGCACACAGTGCACCTCCTATACATGGCCGAGCACAGGTACTGTCATGTTTGGCATCCATTGTACTGTGTGCGGGTCAGAGAGGGGAAATCCGTGGGTACCTACTGTGTCAGTGCACATGCCTTGTGTTGCCTCTTTGCCAAGGGCAGGTCATACTGTGCATGGGCTTTCGCCGACTGTGTCCTGCTCAGGTAGTTCCTTCACCAAGTCAAACTGTGCCTGTACAGGCCTTGGCAGTGGTGTTGGGCTGTGTGGCCCTGCCCCATGCTGTTCTTGCTGCAACTGTTACTGCAGGATAAGATTGTGTAGCATAGCAAATACCATAACAACTTGTATGCATGTAGCTTGTGAATACTGCAGAGCTCCAATGGATGTGTCCGGATACCAGAACTGTGAACTGAGCATCCCAAACACATGCACAAGTATATGTCTTGCCTGTGCATCCACCTCAGTATGGTGTGAGTGTTCAGGTGTGTGTGCATTGCTGCTGTGTGTCATCAGCCACGACACCAGTGTTTACCCAGCATCCCCCACTAGGAGACTGTAGGGGATGTCCATATTGGCATTGGTGTGCTACAGCTGTGTCAAAAGCCATATATCAGACACATCAAAGCTTCCAGGGCAGACAGCACACACATTCAATCTCATGCCCTGGCCATTGCATATGGCCTAGCTGTTGGAGGGTATGCCCCTGCAGTGACTGTAGGCTCTACCCCGCTCACCGGGTGGTGCTACAATGTGTATGTGTGTGCAGGCTATAGCACCCAGTACCCCAGGGTAGTCATCCATGTGGTTGAACAGATGCATATTGCTGGTCTACTAATCACGTGTGTTGAGGACATGTACGTGCTCACTAGCATGTGTTGACATGGCGTCCGTGAACTGATGCAATACCCTGGATGCAGATGCCTGTGAGATACCCATGATATCCCCAGTTGTGCTGTGTGAGGTACCTGTGGCTAGTACACCTAGGCCAACACATACCATGGTATCCACTGTGATGTGTTTCTCTCGGCCTGTTTGATGTGTCAGGTGCGGCAGGCACAGGTCAACAAGCTGCTGTAGGAGGTCTCTGTCCACCCCATAGTGCTCCAACATCCCCAGCCCATGTAGCCCCTGGTAAGTCACCCTCGGTCTATAAAGTCTTATGTCACCCCAGTAAGGGTTGTTCGGCAGCATACACATTCTCACTGCCCCAGCCTCCTGCACATGTTGGTATATGTTGCCTGCTGCAGCCCGTGTCATTTGGTTGGACTGTGTTGTGAAATGTCCCTGCAGGTATACACCGGTGGTGTAGAGTGCAGACGAAACATGTGTGTATGCTGCTTGCTCGCATTAACGTACTGTTCATGTGTGGGCTGGCCATGTCATCTGCTGATTGTGCTGATTAATACCTGTTTGTGCAGCCTGTACACTCTGACTACCCCACCACTGCTGTAATCTCTCCCAATGTCACCAGGCAGGTATAGACACACCCCTAGCTTAGGTGTGCTAAGGCAGGAGCACTCCCGAGGCACAGTTCTGCAATGTACATACAGTATGCCTGACCCCCCTCCCATGCTGTCAACTATATTCGAGACCTGCACCCGGCTGACTACACACATACACTCCAGGGACCAGCAGCACACCCTGGTGATAAATGTGATACACTATAGTCAACCTCATCTGCATAGTATAGTCTTCTAATGAATAGTTATATGACCCATACCGAACCTCCAAATTAATAACCATTGCTCAGTGTTGCTCAGATCCATACACAACTGGCAACAGGTGCCTTACTATCACTATATTCGATGTCCCATGGTCTTCCCAGCAACAAAATAACCGGTGTCTACACGACTACAACCCATGGCCCTGCACACTACAGATGATGTGCATTACCACCACGCCATGGCAGATATACATAGATCCCAGGTTATCACGTACAGATCATCCAGCACAAACATTCAATAGTGCTGATGTCCCCAGACATATATGTTCACATCTATGTCCACCTCTACATCTACATATATCATATATATTATTTGTATACATATAGGTTCATAGGTTCATAGGTTCATACTAGGCTATCTGCCCTGGGGCAATTATAAGCCTAGCCATTCTGTATGATATGCCACCCATATGATTTGAGTATACTACGCCTTTTTTTTTTTTCTTTTTGTGCCCTGTCTAATAGTGACACAGGACACAGTAAGTAATCCCTGGGAAAACCCTCGATCCCCATCCCATTATCGAGATTCTTCTTGAAGAGATTCAGTGAGGATATATATATATATATATATATATATATATATATATATATATATATACACACATGTGCACACATATGTAGATATGGCATTTATATCACAACAGCAGACCACATGACAGCAATGCATTAGACAGGAATGAAAAGTAAACAACATGTGCCACTTGCATCATGTAGTGTTGTTACTATCAAGGCACGTGTGTTATGTTGCGTCACACGGGTCAGACCGTATCAATGGTAAGAGTAAGGCTGCTGACAGTTACTCACAAGACCTGTTGGTGAATGTATGTGTTGACAACCCAGTGTCTTGGCAGAATATGTGGGCTGCGGACACTATATAGGTCAGCAACAAAACACACTGAACACATCCCGCAGCTAACACCCACAGATACCAACACATTCGGTATAATTGCCAAACACACACACCTGCCATGCCTTGGAATCGAGCACCTACCTGTCTAGTCTACCACACTACAGCATTATGCAGTAACAGAATGCGCTACTGAGTTCCAGCATCACCGCACTCCCACAGACATACATCTAGGTGGATGACATCATCCGCAAAGGCAAAGACACCAATAGGGAATGTATGGGGAGTGAGCCATCTAAAAGCATTACTCTGTCCCCAGGCAGCTGGAAACACGCACACACACACACAGACACACACTTGGCAGGGCTGGGAGTCAAACATACACCTAACTACCTTATCACACTACAGCATTACACAGTTGCAGAACGCGCTGTCGAGATTACTGGTACACAGCACTCCCAGAGGCATATTTCTAGGTGGATGACATCATCCGCAAAGGCAAAGATGCCGATAGGGAATGTATGTGAAGTGAGACATCTAAAAGCATTACTCTGTCCCCAGGCAGCTGGAAACACACACACACACACACACACACACACACACACACTTGGCAGGGCTGGGAGTCGAACATACACCTAACTACCTTATCACACTGCAGCATTACGCAGTTACAGAATGTGCTATCGAGATTACTGGTACACAGCACTCCCAGAGGCATACTTCTAGGTGGATGACATCATCCGCAAAGGCAAAGACACCGATAGGGAATGTATGTGGAGTGAGCCATCTAAAAGCATTACTCTGTCCCCAGGCAGCTGGAAACACACACACACACACACACACACACACACACACACACACACACACACACACACACACACACACACACACTCACTTGTCAGGGCTGGAAGTTGAACATACACCTAACTACCTTATCAGACTACAGCATTACGCAGTTCCAGAACGCGCTACCGAGATTCCTTGAACACAGCACTCCCAGAGGCATACTTCTAGGTGGATGACATCATCCGCAAAGGCAAATACGCCGATAGGGAATGTATAGACAGTGAGCAGTCTAGAAGCATATTACTGTCCCAAGGTAGACGTAGACAAACACATGGCAGTGGTGTGAGCGGGACAACTGCCTATCTACGGAGCACTATTACAACACTACATAGATACAAGATGCACCACAGACAGTACACCCTTCAAGACAGTCAACCAGTGTGTTCAATGTAGGCATCCATCCTGACATGGGGTATGGACATCTGTTGCCTGGATGACCACCATCGCTATACAGGATGTCAATGGCCATGCCCATACACAGAGGCACATCACCAACACAAGGTGTCACTGGGCATGCTCACACACTTAGTATCACACGTCCGTTTGGAATGTACTTTGTGTCTATCTACACAACGGTGCACTGGGCATGCTCACACACTTAGTAGAAGCGAAGGGCTATCTTGCATGCACACGGATTCTAAACATGGAAGGGCACAGTTTGGAATGTACTGTGTGTCCATCTACACAACGGCGTACTGGGCATGCTCACACACAGCAGTAGCAAAGGGCTGTCTTGCATGCACACAGATTCTAAACACGGAAGGGCACAGTATGGTGTTACTGTCCCCATGTACATGAAGGCCACTCACATGTACTGACCAGTACACACTCAAGAACCATCACAGATGTCACAGGTGCAGATCACAGAGGTAAACGTTGCATTCTACTATGTAGCCCTCAGACATCACCATGTCCTTGGACCAGCAACACACATCCATACATTACCACAACACCATGTGACTCATGACCAGTGGACTGTACATAGGTCTACAGCAACTGTGCAGACTACACATGTATTGACAGGGTTCCATCATGTGTTATGCAATGCAGTGATACCACTGTACATAACCAGGTCAGCTCTACACATAACAGGGGCCCTGGGTCTTACACAGCTGTGACAGATGACTGTCGCTGTACACCAAAGAACACACATGTTTGGATATGACATACATGTAATCGCAGTGGATATGTGCATGGACCACACACACACACACACACACACACACACACACACACACACACACACACACACAACACATATGTACATAGCATAGCTTTTGCTGTCCTCCATGCAGACAAGTGGCTACAGCAATCACACACATGCACATGGAAGGTAGGTCCATGGCTGTTTAATGCTAATAGTACATGAGGTAGCAATGTTGACCAAGGAAACATTCCCTCTGTACTAGTTATCCATGACACCCATCATATCATACAACAGTCCATGTGTTATGTATGTCATCACACATGTCCACCAATTGTAATGCATACAAACATGGCTACATGACAGCATGTAGGACCAACACACATGTACATGTAGTGGTGGGCATGCAGCTACCATGCATGTGCAGTAGCTGATGTATGTAATTCATCTGTGCCTAACTACAACATGCAGTTGCACTGCAGCCCCATCATTGACACCTGTATATGGTGAAATACTGACAGTACGGTAGGATGTACATCAGGTGTGGATGGATGTGTGTACATAAAGTGGTGATCCACCTTTGCAGATGGATGTTTTCAGGGGACGGCTCACAGGTGTCTCACAAGCCATCCTACCATTACATGTGCAAATAGTACGCTATGTTACTGTTACTTGACGGTGAAGACATGAAACCTACACAGCGGTCGGGTGTTACTGACTATAAGTGACTTGACACCTGTAACACTTACATCTTCCTGTGTGCATATAACAGCACAATTGCCAAAGGTAGCATTGGTACACATAATGCGGCCAATACTGCTGCATGTCTGTCAGACGTATAATATAGCAAGTGTATCATTCACAGTACTGCCATGTGTGTTTGCTTGTGTGACCATATATGCCACATATGTTGGAGAATACATCCCAATTGTTACACGCCCCTGTACACTGTTGTAGAGATCTGTACATACTGCAGTGTGGAAAGCATGACGTAGGCAGGGGTGGTGTGTGTATCACACACATGTCAGCTATGCATATGTGAATGACATTTGTGGACTCCACAGTGTGTGTGTGTGTGTGTGTGTGTATGTATGTATGGCTATCTGGTGCATGGATTGAGGGTGTATGCTACCATACAGAACAGACAGGATCCTAACCCCTCATGGTGATGCAGTCTACTACCCTGTTGATGCCATCACTCTCAGCCTTACTGGCTACCTGTACATGTTCATTCTCTGTGTCGCATCGTGTGGGTGCACAGTACTGTGAGGGTGATTACCACATAGGCAGGGGTCCTCACCTCAACACTACTGAGTGTGCGTTATGGTGTTGTTGACCCCGTGAGTGTGGGCATGTTACTGTGTGTTTCTGTGTATGTCTGTGTGTGTTCTCATCCTGTAATGTGACAGGGTAGTACTGCTATACAGTGAGACCTCATGCTATCAAGTGGCCTCTAACATTATCATCAGCCAGACCGCTGTGTAAACCCCCCGCAGCATGTCAACATACCTGTGATGTGACCTGGTATGGATGTCACGTCTCTAGCCACTGTAGCCTATTAAACAGCCCACATGCTTCTGGATCAGTAGATGTGTGTACATCTGTGGTATGGTAGCCTTTCTAACAGTCAGGTTGAGGCTACGTATAGCATGCTGGTATTGCCATACATGCCTGTGAGCACTCCACATTTACACCTGGGAAACTGCAAACACTGCTACTTGTTGGCACATGCAAGTAGACCATAAGGAGGGAACCAGGGCATCATTACCAACATGCTGTTACTGTTGTTATCAAGGCACATACTGTGAACATATAACAATGCATTATAAACCTGTACTACATGGTATGTCTGGTGCGTGTCAACAGTACACAACTAATGTAATATACACTTCTCTCACTATTCTGTTCACCCTGTGCATCAGACCATTTGAGCATGTCCCTGCACCGATGGTGTCGGATGACAGGATGCGGACAGGCACATCATCATATGCACAGGGGGTGATAATGTTTGCGGGGCTGCACATAGCATGACATCATGTGTGTCATGTGTGGTGATCTGATTGGATGATTGATATGTGTGTGTGTGGGTGTTATGCGTTGCCCTACAGATGTTTTTGCTGTGTGTGTGTATGAGTGCACACAGTTCTGCCTTTTGCCAGGCCTACACAGGGGTATTGTTGACAGCTACAGATTGTACAGACCAGGATGTATAGCTCACTGTGTCCAGCCATGGCCACGTGACCTGTGCCTGCCAGGGACTGCACAGGCACTCCCAGGCGGAGGTACAGATTGGCTACTGTCCGATGACACATGTCCACTGGAACCATGTCCCTGCTGGGAATGTCCAGGGCCATGTCCACATGGCCTGCTATGTCCTGATGTGGACAGCACAGCACCAGCTACACTGCTACTGCTACCGGCACTATAGGAGCGGGCATGTGAAGTAGCTCGTTCATGTTGACCTGCACTAGGTGGTGTAGCTGGCCTATGTCCACGTGGCCTATGCCTCACTCCTACCAGTTGTTCCAGCATAGACAGCTCATGCTTGTGGATTGCCATGCCACGGTCAAGGATTCTGACCATGTCACCCAATCGCCTGTCCAGAACATCAGCAATCTGCTGTTGAGCATTTGCCAATGCCTGGATGTTGTCATTTAGAGTACGGATAGCAGCCCTCTGAAGCCTCTGCCCTTATCTGTTCTGCCGTTCAGCACGTGCCTGTGCTGCCATTAGAGTCTGGAACATGCGTCTGATGACACCAGCTGCTGCGCTCTGTCCTGCAGGTGCATGTCTGCCAGAGGTCCTCCTACGAGCAGCACTGGCCACATGCCTGTGTGGCACATCTGCAGTCATTACACTGACACCATGGTGTGGAGACACACCTTCTGTAGCCACCACATGTTTCTGTTCCAAGCTAACACATGCTGACTGTCCTTCCTCTATGGCCACTGGTGATGGGGTATGTGTTGGCATGAGAACTGTGTACAGGGAAAAGGGGGACATAGATGGGGATGGCAACCATTGGCACAGATTCAGCCCCAGACAACCCTGCCTGTACCTCATGCATATGTTCATCACTGCTAGTATCTGTGGGGACACTAACATCAGATGGACCGCAGGAGGGTAATGCACCTACATCACCTGTGAATGCAAAGAAAGACGTTACATTACAATAGACACACACACACAGACACACACACACACACACACACACACACACACACACACACACACACACACACACACACACACACACACACACACACACCATGCATGTGATTTGACAGACGGCATGCAGCATGCATGTGATACAGCAGACGGCATGCAGCTCAGACATTAATAGTGGTAGTTAGCATACCTCCCTGGGTTGCACCCAACAGCAAGCAGGTGTCATATCAGTAGCCATGCAGTTCACACAATCATGGTAGTAAGCATGCATCCCTGTGATACACCATGTGGACCAGCACAGGTTAACAGTACACATGGCTGAAGTGACCTTGACGTGTAATATGCTGACGTGTGCATTGACATGCATACATGTCTGACACAATGGTGTCCTGACACATGTACAGCGTTGTAATGGGTATCACATTGCAGTGTTGTCTGTATACCCTACAAATAGA
Organism: Protopterus annectens; assembly: GCF_019279795.1. Lineage (NCBI taxonomy): Eukaryota > Metazoa > Chordata > Ceratodontiformes > Protopteridae > Protopterus > Protopterus annectens. The sequence goes on from NC_056729.1 coordinate 967,549,825, forward strand.
ATGCACATTTAGCAAATGTGCATGAGCATGGAAGGGTAGTGTGAGGTGTCTACATTACTATACAGTGTGAAGTACAGACACTGTGCCATTGCATGGCATCATGAGGCATCTATATTGCTATACAGTGTGTAATATGCACACATTGCATAGCCATAACTGTGTGCATACACATGACATAACTGTGGATTGTGACCCACGTTGCTGAGGTGTATACACACCAAACCATGCTGTGCCATGTGACAGGTCACTGGAAGACCTACAGATGACACCCTGCACAACTACTACAGAGTCTTAGCTGCCTGGCAACCATGTCCACACACACACATGAGGTGCACGACTGACAGTGATGTCCTACAGTAGCAAGGGAAATATACGGTATCTGTGGCCTGATGTGGTGTCAAATGTCTGTGGAGGCTGTACAGGTGACTACTGTCATGCTGTGACACAGTCGTGATGTTCAACACATCTCATATGGTCGACTTATGTGACACCTCCACTAGCTGTGCACAGGCTTTTAGGATGTCCAGTGTACCACATCAACTGTATAATCAGTCAACTAAGGCTATAGTTGGACCATGTGTGGACAATCTGCAACAGGGTGTATACACATCACATCTACTGTGTGGCTAAATTTCTCTGGCCATCCTCCATGGCCATGTGTGAACATGTGTTTGCCAAATGTTTGTGACGGCCCTCTATCTCACATGTCTGTTTAGTCCCATATGACATACACCCATAGATGTCAGATATTTCACCATCCACAGGGCTATGCAGACAACTGGATGTATGTTTTGTATGTGGGGTATGTATTATGGGATAGTGTGACAATATTGCAGCCAGAACACTACATGTCTGGGACATGTCAGATGGCACATCACAATGTGTGCACCCATTGCAGGGGCATATAACACAATGGTGACTCCTGTGGGCTGCCCATATCCCAGCTCACTGTGTGGTACTGTTTGCATACCCCACATGTGTTGTTCCAATGTATAGTACATATTCCTACATTGAACAACACCTCCACCGTTGTATGCACAGCTGTCCACACATGTAGCAATGACAGATAATGTGGTTTCATGTCAGTGTTTCATTTCATTTGTATATATTGCACATGGGTAGCCAGTGTGAATGCTGGGAGATGTGACCTGTATATCTTGACTGGACCATACATGTGTACATGTGTTAACTGGCCACTTGGCGAATAGATATATGCATTAACATGCCTGATACTGATGGCAGTCTCACCTGCAACGGACTGATGTCTGTGTGGCACGCCAGAGGTACCTGTATAGGGGTGACACAGCAGTTTGAACATTATCCATGACTGTATGACAGCCACAGGGTGCACTGTGCATGTTAACACATTTGCCTGTACAATAGCATATAGTATGCACGTGTGCATACACAGGGTAGCATACTGTAGTATGCAGCATGTGTGTAAACATACCTTGCATATGATGTTACATTACATATTGTACAGTGACACATGCAACTAAATGGGATATAATAGTCATATGTGCAGTAGTGACTTACCAGGCAACTCCAGGCTCATTGGTTGGGAGACACCCACCTCCACGATGGCAGCTAGTGTTTGTAGATGCTGTTCTGAGGGTGTCCCCAGGCTGGCCAGTAGCTCCTTGGTGTGTGTGAGTGGGGGCTGGGTTGGTGGCCCACCAGCTGTTCCACCTTGTTCCCTGGCGATTGCAGTGGCACGCTGTTTCACATGTCGTATCAGGTCCGTGCAGTGTCTGCGCACCTGCTGGTAGGTGCGGTTATGGCCACCCACATCATTAACCCTCCTGCGAAGGTCCTGCCACAGGTCGTCACTCTGCTGGGCATGCTGTGGCACATGGCTGAACAACACCTCGTAGTTCTCATGGAGGTACGGCATGAGGGCATCATCCTCCTGGCGGCTGTATGCTGGCAGTCATGAACAAGGCATTATCTGCAAGACATAATGATGGTGACAGGTCAAGGTATCACAGAGATGTACAGAGATACAGATGCACATACATTTGTATTAAATCTAGTACATCTGCACAGTTATCTTTGCAAATCATCATGACACTGACACGACTGACATGTTTGTGTCACATGCATGTAACACCCATTATGCATTGGATGTCATCACCATATATGTGAGACACCTCTTTACATTGTTCATACTCCATGTGAATGCTGTCTTGATGTGGGCATGTCTGTTTGCCTGTACTGGTGTTCTTACCTATCAGCACATGCCTGGATGTGTCCACAGTGATGCTGTTGACCTTGATGCTGTGTATATGTCACATATCAGCACATACACTGCCTTAATGGACATGAGCAGTGACAATGCACACATATGCATGGAACCTTTACATGCATGTGTTTTGCCATATACATCTACACAGCACTGTACAGCAGTTCAACATCCTCCCACTGATCGCCTGTGTTGCACATGTGATAGACATGGGACAATGGCTAGCCGGACGTCATTCGCAGGGATGGTTATCAACTATAGCATGTACGGGCAAGGTTTCCTAGCTGTATCCGACAGCCATTTTGCCACCGCGAGGTGCATCAGTGCCACATTACTGATCCAGACAGTTAATAATACATCTACCATGTGGTCATCACACCATGTATGACAGAGATGACATGTGCAGCTTTGATGGACAGGGTTGCATGGTATGGCGGGAGTATGTAACATGTATGGCACAGGGATCTGTCCAGCATGTGGCGATCCTTGTAGTAGGATGGTGGCTGTCCATGACGTATGTCTTTCAGATCAAAATATGTAAGTGTAGCATGTCCAACATCACAGTGTAGCACATGTCTTTATGCTGCATAGTGGAGGTGAGGATTGTGAAGGCTGGTATCGCCCATCCACACAAGGCCAATAACCCTTAGAGGTGATATGTGATCCAATATTGGTCACCCAAGTGCTGAGTATGCCTGTCCAATGATCTCCATGCTCATGGATGGCACCCTGTCATGACATGGGTGCCTCGTATGACTACCTAATAGGCCTGGAGACTTCACCAACTCAGGGAGGTGAACTGCACAGCACCATCCCTTACACAGTGTCCATAATGTTGACCGCTGCCTAAATGGTAGTTAATGGGTACAGGGTTATTCACCTAGCAGTGACAATGCTATTATCAGCTGTCAGATTGTGCACATATGTCACACACCTCACCCACAAAGCCCATTCTGTATGTTGTCCACAACACTGAGACAGCTATTGCTCCTAGGTCATGGCCATTCACATCCTTACATACACAGATGCCTCCCATTTGTCTGTGTGGTATGGGCTACAATGAGGGGGGAGTACAAAACATTAACCCTGTTTTACTGTAGCTGCCACTGGTGTGATATGCACATGTCACTCTGACACCTTTTGTAGTGCTGATTCTGTCAACAGGCCACTGGTAGAACACTCTTGTGACATATGAAGGTACATCTAGTACATTCAGTGTAGCTGGAACACGGTATGGGTGATGATGTCCCATGACCTGTCACCGGTATGCTATGCAGTGTGAAACCATCCGTACTGTCATCTACTTCTGTACTGCTATCATCTACATTGATAAAGGTTCAGAGACTTGCAGACCATACTCAGCAGGGTAATAGTGCAGTGCCTCCAATTATGACTGTCGTCTCCACTTGTGGGTTGCAGTGGGTTGATATTATCCAACACCCTATCTGTATTGCATATTCATGCTCAGCACTTGTTCAGAACTTGTGAGCACTTCTTGAGCTACTAATTACTATAGCACCCATTCCAACTCATTTCTTACAAGTACACTGTCTGTCCTTAGATTTCCAGCTTGCTTACAGTACAACAGTTGTTGTACACACATAACTCACATATCTTGTGAGACATTGTTGAATATACAGGCATGTCCAACTGTCATGTACCAGTGCTATTGCTTGTCTATATGATGAATATGGCGAACATGTGGCAATAGAGCAATTGTCTCATGTAGACAGTCAATGCTCACCTCCCAACATACAACACTACAGCCTGTGGGAGATGCACATATGTAGCCATGCCGGGGGTAATGTTCTCACCAACCCAGACTGAACTTGACATTCATGTGGGGACATGTAACATTTGCAGCACACCCCACTCATCACATAGTCTCACAAGATCTCCACCACCACAAGCCACATATAGTATGAGTACGACATTTGCAGAACCTCTCCATACTCTGTGTAGGCACCAAAGGCAGCCCCCATCACCAAACACAACAACAATTACTTATAGCCCACAGACTCATGTGTGCCCATCAAATACAGACAATAGGTTGTTATAACATACCCAACACACCAGTCATAGGTGACTCTGTAGGCGGTCACACTGATGTCCCACTCAGCAGGGTACACAAGGCGATAGTTGCTTACATCTAGCTGTCGGGTAACTGGTTCTGCAACATAACCTATGCACCCATGCCACACCTCACCAGGTACAATTTGACTGTCATTCAACATGTTAGTGTGACTGCCCTGAGATGTAACTTCCCAGACTACATGTGCAGGGACATGCAATAGCTCTCCTGTCTTGTAGCCCAGAAGGTATCGGCCAAGCCCTGGGGAGCATTCTGCATTCATCCAGACTAGATACCATTGTACAACAACTGACTGTTTCACTTCAACAGTTGCCTATTCTTCTGCTGTCATTCCACAGGCATCCAGTATCTGTCCACTTTGAATGACATAGTCAACAAAACACGATGCTTTGGCACACATGACCTGCACCTGTCAGCCCTGGGAGTACAGATAACATGTAAGGCTCTTGCTGCTCCTATACTGCCTATCTTGCACAGTTTCCAATAACATTCACTACCAGAACGGGAACAGGCAAGCAAAACATGGGGTCATGTGACTCAATGCTTGACATCATCTCTGACGCACGCAGGCAAGGCACTCCTTATAATGGACCACTTAAATATCTCTGCAGTGACTGGGACCTGCCTCTAGGCTCTGCAGAACACACCTGCACTGACAGATTATACGCAGACCACACCTTTCAGTCATGTAACCTGGACCGGAACACCCACGGCTGAGGTGTGTCCATATTTCACTATGTTGTACACACCTCCTGGCTGGTTACTTAGCACAATGCATCAGAGGTGATCCACGTGCAACTAACTGTGGCCAGAACTGCTATACACATTGTAACATGCTACGGATTCAACAACATACCCCACGGTTACCAGTCCTCATTTCTTGGTGTACTGGACAGTAGGGTTCAGACAGGTACTACTGATGTGCGACTGACACTACCCCACACTTAGCTGGGATAGCTACTCATGTACTGACACATTAGGCCAACGCTGTCCAGGATTCATAACCTCCACTCGGCTGGATCAACCCATACACACCACCACCAAGACCAACAATATCCTAGACATGGACATTATCAACATGTCACTGGTGTTCCACACCTGTGGTTATCCCCTTGTTGGTAGTTTCCGAACATATGCTAATCACCCTTGTTATCCACATCCCGGCACCACACCCTTCATGGCATACACAGTACAAGGTTAGTACAATGCCTACTACAGATGTCTTATGACAGCAGTAGTAAACGTCATGACACCCGTGCAGATGGACAATGCACATACAAATGCTGAAACACACCCCAGTGCACTTCATTAGCACTTACATGACTGCATAGATCATGCTATTCTAAACAGAGCCATGATGGTACCCACCAGATGACGGACGCCACTCTGGGGGTCCAGTTCCATGGACATAATGTACAACAAAAGGTGGAGGCTGTTGCAAAGTGGAGTACAATCCCATGGGTGGGGTAGCTCACTGGTCAGCCTCAGTAGGGCTCTGGGATCCCTTATCACATCCTCCAAACCTAGATACATAAACATTATTGCAACACATTCCAGGGTGTACCACAAAGCATTATGGAGGTATGTCAGTAGTCAATGGCAATACCCACATCTGCTCTGACATACGACGGTTACTCAGGAACATTACAGAACCGAGTGATGTTGGCAACATCCTGGCGGATGGGTTCAATGCTAACTTTACACCCTCTCACTCCCTACAGGGCCATAATCCATGCAGGAACATTGCAGGGTCCCTGTGGTCACAACTACACAGTTCCAACCTGCACTCTCTAAGGCCTGGAACACAGACTCCATGTGACCGTCCAACATCCCAGGCTGTGATTTACACAAACCTCAGAATGACATGTCTCCCCACTTGGCCACCAGATTCACTAATAGCCTTGTATCAGACATTGTGGCCCCTGAATGGCACACAGCAACAGTTATCACATTCCACACAGGTGGCCCCACAATGAACCAGAGGGACTATTGCCCTATACGCCTGACTGGACTGTTCTGTAAGGCTATGGGCACATCATCATGGACGTCATTCACAGAGACATTGGTGGGCTCCAGACCTTTGATGCCACCCAGGCTGGACTTGTTATGGCCAGACCATGGCTCCTACACCTGGTGGACTCCTTTGATACAGTTACCAGGGTAGTTGATGACGGTAAAGGGTTCCACACAGCCTACATTGTCCTCTCATTGGCTTTCAGCACCTTTCTCCATTCTGGTATTGACAACATACACATCCACCTGCACATTGACCCCTACGTCTCAGGATGTTATGCAAAGTGGCTCACAGACAGGAACCACACAATGAGGGTAGCATACCGTAGTACCTACTGTATTTCATTTACACTTGGCATACCACAGTCCTCAGTCATAGGGCCCCTGATGTTTGGTATATGCTTCCCTGAGGTACAGGCTAGCACAGAGGGACTTTTCCTGACTAGGTTTCCAGACAACTGCATACAAGGTGCCATGATTGATCCACCAGCTGATACAGACTCCCTCCATAAGGGTGTCACTGTGATGGATACCTGATGTCGATAACATAGCCTCAAACTGCATGACACATGGTGCATGAACATCCCTTTTGGATTACACCAATCACCCATCACATAGGTGGTAGCCCTCTACATACATGTGACATTATACGGGATCTTAGTACACACGTATGTAGCACCCACTCCTTTGATAACCATATTGCCAATGTGGCGTGGATATCCTTCTACGTGGCCACCCTTATCTGTACTGGGTTTGTAGCTGGAACAAAGGCACCCATTGTACCTCTAAACTCCTGATGTATACACACATTCAAGGGTACAACACCCCGTTTAGGGTGTACCTTACAGAACAGCAATGGCTTTACAAACCACAACATTAACACACCATGAGGATTATTGAGCTCCGAAGGTTGACGTATGCGGCAGAACTACAGACACCATGACTGTACACATTTGCATACTGCATACTCAGGGGTGACCTCTGCTGAACATACAGGGCCCATGTCCACAACAATATTCATGGATATACTCCACATAAGCGACATAAGCAAAAGCCACTGAGAGCAACATGCTCATGGATATGTGCACAAACGCAACGATGAGTGGGATGTTCTTGAGGGTTACATTCCCAAACCAGACACTCACCATGCTTTGGAACATGATTCCTATGTACATCATGCAGGGACACTCAGTAGCACTGTTTATGAGATACCTCACTTGGTGGATGGGAGACACACATGTACGCCAGGAATCACTGCAGTGGCTGTACTGGGCAGAGGTGCAGGTAACACATGGCTCTGCTGTTCACAGACAGGACACTATCCTAGAGAGGTGCTGCCGGTGTAAACGCTGTAGTTGGGTTTACACATAGACTTGCCAGACAGCATAGTACCTCACTATGAACCTGTGCAGCTATTACATGTCCTTTGTGCATGGTTAATTGAGTAGCTCTACCATTTTGATTAGCTATCATGCTGTTACAGTGTCCCATGACTACAAGCCATATGTACCCTGTTATTGTGTTTTGTACATAACACATTCTGGCTAGGCTTATAAATGCCCTAGGGCAGATAGCCTAGTATGAACCTATGAACCTATAACCTCGAAAAAGGGCATAGCAAAATAAATTTAAAATGGGTGGCGAAAGCCAAACACATTCTGGCTAGGCTTATAAATGCCCTAGGGCAGATAGCCTAGTATGAACCTATGAACCTATAATAGACGATACCTTTTGTTTGCATGATATAACTGTTATGCTGTGTAGAATATCTGACATATCTACCTACAATACTGTACATTACACATATTTTACATATTATCCCATAATGCAAAGCATACTTGTGCAGCAGGACCACCTTAGGCATGTTATTGTCATTATATGCCCATACACATGCCTACTGTGACAGTTATTCAACATATACTATCCCCTGCTATGGCACGTACTTGTTGGACATACTCTGCCACTGACGGCGGGTGGTGTGGAATTGTTCTGTTTAAAGCCCTCATGTAGCATCCCTTGTGGTGTCTGTGATGTTTACCTTGTGGCCCACAGTAGGACACACAATTTCTACAAGTGTTACTATGCTCAGCAAGACATCACTACATAACACCTTTTCCCACTTTATGCATTGCGGACACTTTTAATTAATACAAAACAGGCTATACATACACTAACATACTGAGTGTTCTACATACCTTGCTAGCATTCCGAACTTTCGTACATATCTCTCTTACACCTTTACTGTTTAAATGGTTCTATGGTATGAGCATACGGTTTGAATGTCTGGCAAGTCATCCATATATACATCGATACCTGTAACATGTGGTTTCCTGCCGCCAATTGGTGTTCCTGAGTAAATTATTACATGCACATCAGCTGTGCAGCTACTCCATTTGCCAATTACGTGGCAACAGTGGGGTATAATTGAATTCTCCACTTGGGCGTTGCCCTTTTGCCCTACCTTCAGGGAGATGGCCTGTATGTGTTTTGTTGTGTGGAATTGCAACTATTTGTAGAGACACGGACATTTTGGATTCATGTCCCCCGTGGATTGTGTGTGACAGCTAGAGTATATGGTTCTACATGTGAATGTATCTGCCATCTCAACCATCTGATAAGGTACTATTGCAAACAAAACCTGTAAGATCGCCATCTTTTCCATTATACAACAGCTACGATTTCACATGGCGCCTTTACAAATGTCTTTCTCACAAGGTATGTTAACGCTTCTGCAGATGTAATTGAGTGAGTGGATGTTTGTGATGTTATTACAGTCTGTATTGCTATTGTTTCCTGTGTGGGAGATGTAGGCAGGTGTACATAGCATATACAGGTTTATGGGGACTGCATTTCTACTTATTCCATATATGTGTGTGGGCTCCTTCCCTAATTGAAGACCTATCAGTTAGTAGACTGAAACTATGGTTGTTACTGGCTTATACATTGGGCCGTTGTTAATTGGTTTCTATATAGTATGCAGGTGAGGTTGATACTTCCATACCTCCAGAAATACAGCGATATGTAAAGGAATGTTACTAAATGACAGCTGTCCTGTGTATTTCTGTCAGAGATATTTGCACTCATTGCAGTTGTGTTGGTGACTGAACCTCTTTGGCATGGGTTGCCACCTTTTCAAATGGCCATAGTGGGACATTTGCAGGACACACATCGATGTTTACAGGCCGACACATACCCACAGTCAGTACACAGGACAGCACATACTTTTATCCTGAATACATACTTATTCTTGTAGCACTTTAGCTACTTATCATGTTTCATGTAACATTTACGTTTTTTAGATACCGGCATAACTATTTAATGCAACTATTACATAATATATGGGACATAATTATGTCCTACAATCTCGGACATTTGCTCTTTTTAATATTTTTTGTCAGGACACAACTGCCCAGAGAGGGGCTGTCCCTCTTAAAATGGGACAGGTGGTAACCGTATGCTTACGGCCAGCTATAACCACACCTACCATAATGATCTACCTCTGAGTTAGCACTAACAGACACACGATGCAAACAAACACACGCACATTACAGTCCCACGGAAATGGACATGGCACCCTCAACACACACATACACAGACTATGGCAATCACAAACACAGTTGAACACAGTACCTACATGGACCACAATACCGGCAGCGATAACGAAATGTCCCTTAATATCGTGATAATATTACACACGGTTCTAGTGTTCCGGTACTGTGTTCTTTCGGTCTTTCAGCCTCGTGATTATGCGTGTCGGTATGTGACACATTCCATAGTTGGCAGTATCCTATTTATTTGTACCTCCATGGTTGTGTACATGTCGTTGACCTATCTACATATTTGCAGATATAGGTGAATCCGTATATATCAACATATATCTCTCTATCATCCTTTCTATCTCTATTATGTATATGCATATATATATATATATATATATATATATATATATATATATCTATATATATATATATATATATACATATATATATATGTATATATATATATATATATATATATATATATATATATATATATATATATATATATATATATATATATATATATATATATATAAAACAGAGAGAGTGACAGGCAGAATACACCTTTCATTGTGTACATGTCGGTGTATACTGTTACCTGGACTCCGCATATTTGTGTTTGAACCTGTCACATTACACACCTGCCATTGGTACATTTTGGGTAGCTTAGTGTTAGGTGATTGTGTACATGATTGCATGTTCTACTCCTGGCAGTGGTCATTTTACCCTTCAGAGCAGGCACTATTAGTACAGGGGTGAATAATGCTGGTTTCACCTGTTCTGGACATCATTGACCGTGATCTGTGCGATATTCAGAGAAGCTTATCCCTGTTTCCCACATATCCATATATTCATATTTAAACGATGCTTACCAGCACTGGACAACGCATATTCCCGCTAACATGTGCTAAACATGATCTGATGACCTGCATCCAACATGCATTATTCGTGCCTTCTGGATTACGTTACATCCCTTGCAGGACGTGGGACCGGGAACATGCACGACAGTCACTGCATTTACCACTTGGGCATCTGGGATTTGTACACGTGTTATGGCATTTTGTATGTGGACTGTACTATGGCTGTTACTCCATACTGCGATCAAATGGGTAACTCAGTTAGTTTACATATGGATGAGACCTATTAATGGTATGTCCAGGTGATGTTTAATGGATGTGTTCCAGCATTGGGTATGTATGTCACAGTGAGCCACACACTATAATGTGCTACACCTTCACAGGTGGAGCATGCTGGGGTGAAAGATACCTGTCATTGGTACACCCCATGCTTTGTCACTACATCCATGATTACATTATATGGCGCCCCTCATTAACGCACCAGGAAATCCATGAAGAGTGTGTGGGGAACAGTGATTACACACATGGATCCCACAATTGGCTCTGCTCCACTGAGCGACAGTTGGTTACTCTATGTGGTGGCGACAGCAGACACTGTTTGCCTCGATTGATGAATGGCATCTGATAATCGGGCGTGTACCTACCGATGTACCTAGGAACCTAAACACAGTACCAACATATGCTGATAGGTGTGTGTACTGTTCAGGTGTTGACATTCCTTGTTCCAATAGCTGTTGTGTGTACAATGGTTGAGGGCTGCCTATGTAGGATTCACACAGTAGGCCACCTATACATTACAATTTACAGGTGGTCGTGTGTGTATGCCATCCATTTTACTGTGTGTGCAGGTGGAGAGGTGTGCCAGTCTGTAGGGGCCTACACTGTCAGAGCATGTGCTATACGTTCCCTCTTTGCCAAGGCATAGGCATATTGGGCATGCCTCCTTCTGCCTACTGGGGCTGGCTCAGGGTGTTCGTGGTCTGAATCCCTCTGTGCCTGTGATGGCCTTGGCAATTGCGGTGGGCTATGAGGGCCTTCACCATTTTGTCCCTGCTGCAGCTGTTTCCGCAGGATCATATTATGTAGCATGGCACATACTATGAGGATGTGGGCACACGTGCCTGGAGAGTACTGCAAGTCTCCACCAGATATGTCCCAGCAATGGAGCCGTGATTTCAGCATCCCGAACACACGGTCTATGATGATTCTGGTTTGTGTGTGTGCCTCATTATGGCGTTCTTGCATGGGTGTGTGTGCATTTCTGATGGGAGTCATCATTCACAGCTCCAGTGCATAGCCAGCATCCCCCACAAGGTGGCCATGTGGGATGTCCCTCCTGACAAATACCTGATACAGCTGTGAGGCATGCCAGATGTGGGAGTCATGGTAGCTTCCAGGGCTGCCAGCACACACATCCATGATAATACCCTGGGCATTGCACACGACCTGGGAGTTAATGGAGTGGTATCCCTTGTGGTTTATGTAGTGCCTACCATGCTCACCGGGTGGTGACTTGATATGTATGTGCATGCAGTCTATCGCACCCAGCACCTTGGGTAGTGTGTCACATGGTGGAAGAGACGCATATTGCTGGCCAACTCCTCCTGAGTTCAGGGGAAGTATATATGCTCATTGGCATGTAGTAACATGGCATCCAGGAACTGGTCTAGCACCCTGGATGCTGATGCCTGTGAGATCCCCATTGTATCTCCAGTTGGCCTTTGAAAGGTACCTGTGGCTAGTATTCGCAAGCTTACACATACCTTCGTGTCCACTGGGATGGGTTCCCCTCTGTTGTTTCTGGATCTCAGGCGTGGCCGGCACAGCTCAACTATTTGCTGTAAGATGTCCCTGTCCACCCTGTAATGCTCTACTATCTCCAGATCATGTAGCCCCTGGTAGGTTACCCTTGGTCTGAACACTCTTCTCCTCCTCTGGGGTCTGCAGTGGTTGTCAGCATCATCCTCCACAACACCGTCAGTTTCTAACACATGGTGATGAATCACAGCTATGGCAGCTCCCAACATGTACATTGTAAAAGTTCCCCGTATGTTTACACCTATGGTGCAGTGTTTGGGAATACACAGGTTTGTGTGGGGTGCTTTCACGCTTTATACTATTGTGCTGTGAGCACCGATGATGTCATAGGGTGTGTATGTATGATCGTAGCTACAGGGTATCTTATGTGTTTTATGACAGGAACTACTATTGTGGTGCCTTTGGTGTTGAATTACATTTGGCTGCCGTGGATTACCTCTTGCCCTTCCCTTTACATTTCTTCACATTTCACCTCCCATTTTCTGGCATGCATCCAGCAGCCTGCTTTCATTTGTACTTTCCTACACCTGGCTTATCTTGCGTAATGTGTTCTATGGCCAGTCTACTGCAGGTTTGCTTTGCTCTGCTATGACAGTTCTCTTTTCTTTGCAATCCGACACCTCCCCTATCCTGTTTTGCAGGTTTCTACGAGCAGACATGTCAGCTGCCGTCGATTGCCCGCTGTGAGTTAATAGGTGTTAATTGCTCAGTTGTACTCCAGTTACCCTACTGCGGCATTTCCTTATTTACTTCCCCTGACCTTCCTGTTTGAGCTATGGTGCGTGGCTCGTGCGTCCGCTTACCGGGTTTTGGGCACATTTTCCTCCCTGTACACATGTGCTTTCGGGCAGCATATGTTCTCTCAGCTAAATGATGCTATACCTACCTCCCCACCCCTGTCTTGCGGCTTTGCTTAGCAATGGCCAGGCCGGATTTGCATTGCTCCAGTGTGCTTACAGCTACAGTGGCACACCCCACTGCTGATGTCATGTATACCTCTAAGCCACACCTCAGTGTTGTAGTGCCGTATGGTACATCGTTAGTCCGGCGGGATGTTTGCATTTCACTATTGCCTGCCTCATTTGCATGGCATTGACTAATAATTCCTAGTTACCACGCCGAACACTGTCACAGACCCTTAGCAACCCTTGCAGCTTGGTTGTGGTGTACCATGCATACCATTGAGTATTATGGTGAAATCATGATTTGTATTACATTGCAATTTTATGACATTTGTATATATTTTCATTGTGTTCCCATTTGCGCACACATGCCCTGCAGTTGTACTTTGCTTTACTGTGGACTTGACATTAAATGTTGTTTTTTAGGTGTTGTGCATCTTTTCTTATGCCATTGGCTGTATATTTAGCCATTGGCATATGTTAACTTTGTAATACATGAGTCTGGTCCACTTTCATAGCTCCGATGTTCTGTTTGGAAAAATGTAAACCGTGTTTTTTGGTTTACATTTCTGTGGGCTTACGCTATGCCTGCACCACTTCATGAATCACTATGTACCTTCATTTGCATGGTGCAGCACTGCGCATAGGGTGATTAGCATACCTAAGCCGAGGGCTGCGCAGATCTGGCATACGCCGGTAGTGCACGTGGAATTGGATCGTACCGGAATCACTCGGTGGCCATGTTTGGCGTTATACCGCCTACGATACGCCTGCGCCTGGTGCAAGCTTCATGAATCCTGGGGGGAGTTGGAGATAGACCAAGAAAGGAAAATTAAGGCTATATAGAGTTATAGGAGGTAAAGAGGAGAAATGTGTGGTGTAGTATATGAAAAAAAAACAAGATGACTGAGTGGACTAATTTGCAATGGATTCATTGTGAATAACACTGATGAAATGTTTATCTTTTACAGGATTTCAGACTCAGTTATCAAAAATCAAGGATAATTTTAACAAAATGTTTGACTTGTTATGACAAGAAACTGATACTGTAGAAACTGTGGCAACCTGGAAAGAAAAAAAAAGCAGGGAGACCAGTATTCATAAAATATGACTAATGTGAGGTATCAGTAAAAAAAATCAGCTGAGGTTTCTGAATGTGAATACAAGAGAACAGAAGCAGTGCCAACTTTGAAGTTCTACAGGAATGGGAATATGAAAGTCCAGATTAAGTGATTATTAATAAACATGCAGCCCGTATGACTGGTATAATTGCAGATGAAGCAGAAGGAAAAAGAAGCAGTTATAATGAAATATGTTGATGTTGCTGGAGAAGTGAAGGATGAATGTGAGGAAGGATTGGACTTGAGTTTGAAAAGGCATGTGTATATGCATATGACATGAGACACAAGATGACTGGATAGTTCACAAAGTTCTACCTCAAAATGTACTCTGGATGGCAATGTGTGTTATTAAGTTATTGAACATTACTTGAAGATGTTAATTATATAACGTATTCAATTTATAACATTATTTGAACTAGTTTAGAAAATTATGACATGCTGATTAAAATATCAATGGACTTTTATTTATTTTTTGAATGGTATGTGAAGGCTTTCAGTAAAGGAAATTGTATGTTAATATATGTTAATTCTAGTTTATGGAAGTACAAAGCAAATACATTTTTAAAGTATCTTTTTGTGTTAATATAGTTATGTTTTTCTTGTTCTAATTAGAATTAAATACATGCAGCTAACTAAATGGTGTCTTGAAATGACTTCATAGTTTGAAGTTATCTAGAAACATGGAGAATATAATATTCATGATTTTATCTAGTTTGTAACTTAACAGAGTTAAAGTAATTTTTTATCTCATTGCAGTAAAATATTCTAGGAGCTACCTATTAAAACTTTTAGTTATGTACTCACCATAACTTCAGATGTTTGGGATCCATCTCGCCTACATTCTGACTGATGGGTTCGGAGCCGATCCCTCGGCTCCGACTCGGCACGCTTATGCCAAAGAGCGAAGTCTCTTATTGGCTGAGCTTACTATATCCCAGGATGCACCACTACCAGTCCCCCAGATCTAGTTTGTCCGCATACATGCACACATGCACGCCCTGCTTATATAACATCGTCAGATGAAACAAGATAAAACAGTAGAACTCAAAACCGTTCAATCTCTTCTGATCTCTAAGGCAGGGGAAGGAGGGTGGTTAGGAATGTAGGCGAGATGGATCCCAAACATCTGAAGTTATGGTGAGTACATAACTAAAAGATGTTATGTGATCCTATCTCGCCTACATTCTGACTGATGGGACAGCGTCCCTAGCACCTGAATCCTGGGTGGCTCACTGGAAAACACTCCTGAGTACCGTGGAACCAAATGAAGCTCGTCCTTTAGATGCCACATCCAATTTGTAGTGGAAATGAAAGTGTGCGGATTGGACCAAGTAGCCGCAGCACAAATTTCCGATATAGCGAAGCTTGGAATGAAAAGCTATAGACGAGCCATAGCTCTGGTAGAATGAGCTTTGATAGATGTTGTAAGTTGCTTATTCAAGAAGAATAAGCCTGGGTTATGCAATCTCTGATCCATTTGGAGATAGTAGCTTTTGTGATGGTTTGGCCCAATTTATTATCTGAGAAGGACACAAACAACTGGTCTGACTTACGGTTGCTGAGTCCTGTCTAAATAGAAGCGTAATTGCCTGTGAACATCCAATTTATGGAGAGTGTATTCTGCTTCATTGGAGAATTTTGGGAAGAAAACTGGTAGCTCTAGAGATTGTTGGAGACAGAAACTAGAACAGACCTTTGGGACAAAGGATGGATTAGGCCTAAGTGATACTCTATCCTTGTGGAAAATCAAGTACGGTGGCTTAATAGACAGGGCTTGAAGCTCTGAAACTCTTCTTGCAGAAGTAATTGCAATTAAGAAGGCAGTTTTCCAAGACAGATATTTTAACTCACATGTAGCAGCCGGTTCGAAGGGGAAGATGTTAATGCACGCACCAAATCAAGATCCCACGGAGGTGCAGGATGAAAAATTGGGGTCTTAATAGGCTCGCACCTTTAATGAAAGTTTTGCATAGTCTGCTGCTCATCAAAGGAGGATCCATGGATTCGTGGAATTTAGAGATAGCCGCTAGTTGGACTTTAATAGTTGAGACAGAAGATCCTTGATTAAACAGGGATGTTAAGAATTTCAAAACCTCTGGGACAGGAGCAGTGATAGGGTCTAAGCCCTTGAGTTGAGCCCAGATAGCAAACCTCTTCCACTTACTGAGGTACAATTTGTTAGTGGTGGGTTTGTGGGCCGAAGATAAAATGTGAACAACTTCCGGGTCTAGTGTGTGCCTTCTAACTAAAGTCGGAAGTGGAGGAGCCAAGCTGTCAATTTCAAAGATTGAAGGGACTGCGACTGATGGATTAGCAAGTCTGGAATTAGGTCTAAAGTCCACGGATCGTCCACCGCATGCTTCTTCAGGTAAGGAAACCATACCTGACGAGGCCAGTATGGGGCAATCAGTATCACTGAGGACCCCAATTGAGAAGCTTTTTGAATAACTTTGGGGAGAAGTGGAATTGGAGGAAAGGCATAAAGTAGCCCTGTTGGCCAAGGTTGTGCTAGAGCATCCATAGCTGGTACTCCCTGATGTGGGATCAAGGAGAAGAACCTTGGCACTTGGTGTTTAGTGGAGTAGCAAATAGGGCGCAGCACGGCGCCCCCCACCTCCTGAAAACCTGAGCTGCTACTGTGTGGTTTAGAGACCACTCGTGAGAGAGAATTGTCCTGCTCAATTTGTCTGCCAATATATTTGACCTTCCCGGGATGTGGGTCGCTACCAAGAAGCGGTTGGTAGCTACAGCCCATTCCCACACTCTCATGGCCTCTCTGCAAAGGGGGTACGATCTGGTCCCTCCTTGTTTGTTCAGATACCAGACCACCGACATGTTGTCTGTGTGGATGGCGATGATGCCCTGAGGAAGAAACTTGTGTAAGGCCTGTAGGGATAGAAGTACAGCCCTCATCTCCAACACGCTGATGTGGAGAAGAGCTTCGTCTGGGAGCCAGGAGCCTGAACTAGCCTGCCCAGACAATGCCCCCCCACCCTATCTGGGAGGCATCTGGTCAGGGTAACCACTGGAGAGGAAGAACAAAGGGTTTCCTTGATCCAAATTGGATGTCTGAAGCCACCAGCGAAGGTCCCTTTGCATATTTCCGTAATCATGATGTGATGATTGAGGGAAGATCCTGAAAGGACCATTGAGTTGACAATAGCCACTGAAGAATCCTCATGTGCAATCTTGCCAGAGGAACTAAAAGAACCGTGGCAGACATTGAACCTAAAACTTGTAGAACCATCCTGGCTGGGGCTTTGGATCTCGAGATCAGAGCTTGAACTTGGCCCTGTAAAGTTTGGATCCTTTCGCAGGAAGAAAGACGCCAAGATCAATCTTGAGTCTATCTCTGCTCCTATGAACTTTATGCTGAGAGGCAGCAAGACAGATTTTGACCAATTGAATGTAATCCCAGGGTAATACCCAGGGAGATGGTGGCTTTGAGGTTGTCCATTAGTAGATGCCTGGTGGTGGCAGTCAGGAGCCAGTCATCCAGATAGGGAAACACTTGGAATCCAAGACAGTGGAAAAGTTGAGATAGGTGCGTGTACTGTTCAGGTGTTGACATTCCTTGTTCCAATAGCTGTTGTGTGTACAATGGTTGAGGGCTGCCTATGTAGGATTCACACAGTAGGCCACCTATACATTACAATTTACAGGTGGTCGTGTGTGTGTGCCATCCATTTTACTGTGTGTGCAGGTGGAGAGGTGTGTCAGTCTGTAGGGGCCTACACTGTCAGAGTATGTGCTATACGCTCTCTGCCAAGGCATAGGCATATTGGGCATGCCTCCGTCTGCCTACTGGGGCTGGCACAGGGTGTTCGTGGTCTGAATCCCTCTGTGCCTGTGATGGCCTTGGCAATTACGGTGGGCTGTGAGGGCCTTCACCATTTTTTCCCTGCTGCAGCTGTTTCCACAGGATCATATTATGTAGCATGGCACATACTATGAGGATGTGGACACATGTGCCTGGAGAGTACTGCAAGGCTCCACCAGATATGTCCAAGCAACGGAGCCGTGATTTCAGCATCCCGAACACACGGTCTATGATGATTCTGGTTTGTGCGTGTGCCTCATTATGGCGTTCTTGCATGGGTGTGTGTGCTTTTCTGATGGGAGTCATCATCCAAGGCTCCAGTGCATAGCCAGCATTCCCCACAAGGTGGCCATGTGGGATGTCCCCCCTGACAAATACCTGATACAGCTGTGAGGCATGCCGGATGTGGGAGTCATGGTAGCTTCCAGGGCTGCCAGCACACACATCCATGATAATGCCCTGGGCATTGCACATGACCTGGCAGTTGATGGAGTGGTATCCCTTGCGGTTTATGTAGCACCTACCATGCTCACCAGGTGGTGACTTGATATGTATGTGCATGCAGTCTATCGCACCCAGCACCTCCGGGTAGTGTGTCACATGGTGGAAGAGACGCATATTGCTGGCCAACTCCTCCTGAGTTCAGGGGAAGTATATATGCTCATTGGCATGTGGTAACATGGCATCCAGGAACTGGTGTAGTACCCTGGATGCTGATGCCTGTGAGATCCCCATTATATCTCCAGTTGGCCTTTGAAAGGTACCTGTGGCTAGTATTCGCAAGCTTACACATACCTTCGTGTCCACTGGGATGGGTTCCCCTCTGTTGTTTTTGGATCTCAGGCGTGGCCGGCACAGCTCAACTATTTTCTGTAAGATGTCCCTGTCCACCCTGTAATGCTCTACTAACTCCAGATCATGTAGTCCCTGGTAGGTTACCCTTGGTCTGAACACTCTTCTCCTCCTCCTCCGGGGACTGCGGTGGTTGTCAGCATCATCCTCCACAACACCGTCAGTTTCTAACACATGGTGATGAATCACAGCTATGGCAGCTCCCAACATGTACATTGTAAAAGTTCCCCGTATGTTTACACCTATGGTGCAGTGTTTGGGAATACACAGGTTTGTGTGGGGTGCTTTCACGCTTTATACTATTGTGCTGTGAGCACCGATGATATCATAGGGTGTGTATGTATGATCGTAGCTACACGGTATCTTATGTGTTTTATGACAGGAACTACTATTGTGGTGCCTTTGGTGTTGAATTACATTTGGCTGCCGTGGATTACCTCTTGCCCTTCCCTATACATTTCTTCACATTTCACCTCCCATTTTCTGGCATGCATCCAGCAGCCTGCTTTCATTTGTACTTTCCTACACCTGGCTTATCTTGCGTAATGTGTTCTATGGCCAGTCTACTGCAGGTTTGCTTTGCTCTGCTGTGACAGTTCTCTTTTCTTTGCAATCCGACACCTCCCCTATCCTGTTTTGCAGGTTTCTGCGAGCAGACTTGTCAGCTGCTGTCGATTGCCCGCTGTGAGTTAATAGGTGTTAATTGCTCAGTTGTACTCCAATTACCCTACCGCGCATTTTATTTTCTTCCCCTGACCTTCCTGTTTGAGCTATGGTGCGTGGCGCGTGCGTCTGCTTACCAGGTTACCTCCCCTATCCTGTTTTGCAGGTTTCTGCAAGCAGACATGTCAGCTGCCGTCGATTGCCTGCTGTGAGTTAATGGGTGTTAATTGCTCAGTTGTACTCCAGTTATCCTACTGCGGCATTTCCTTATTTTCTTCCCCTGACCTTCCAGTTGAGCTATGGTGCGTGGCGCGTGCGTCCACTTACCGGGTTTTGGGCACATTTTCCTCCCCGTACACATGTGCTTTTTGGGCAGCATATGTTCTCTTAGCTAAACAATGCTATACCTACCTCCCCACCCCTGTCCTGCGGCTTTGCTTAGCAATGGCCAGGCCGGATTTGCATTGCTCCAATGTGCTTACAGCTACAGTGGCACACCCCACTGCTGATGTCATGTATACCTTTAAGCCACACCTCAGTGTTGTAGCGCTGCGCCGTATGGTACATCCTTAGTCCGGCGGGACTTTTGCAATTCACTATTTCCTGCCTCATTTGCATGGCATTGACTACTAATTCCTAGTTACCACACCGAACACTGTCACAGACCCTTAGCAACCATTGCAGCTTGGTTGTGGTCTACCATGCATACCATTGAGTATTATGGTGAAATCATGATTTGTATTACATTGTGATTTTATGACATTCGTATATATTTTCTTTGTGTTCCCGTTTGCGCACACATGCCCTGCAGTTGTACTTTGCGTTACTGTGGACTTGACATTAAATGTTGTTTTTTAGGTGTTGTGCATCTTTTCTTATGCCATTGGCTGTATATTTAGCCATTGGCATATGTTAACTTTGTAATACATGAGTCTGGTCCGCTTTCATAGTTCCGATGTTCTGTTTGGAAAAATGTAAACTGTGTTTTTTGGTTTACATTTCTGTGGGCTTACGCTACGCCTGCACCACTTCATGAATCACTATGTACCTTCATTTGCATGGTGCAGCACTGCACATAGGGTGATTAGCATACCTAAGCCGAGGGCTGCGCAGATCTGGCGTACGCCGGTAGTGCACGGAATTGATCGCACGAATCACTCAAGGCCATGTTTGGCCTTATACCACCTACACTACGCCTGCGCCTGGTGCAAGCTTCATGAATCCCGGGGGAAGTTGGAGATAGACCAAGAAAGGAAAATTAAGGCTATATAGAGTTATAGGAGGTAAAGAGGAGAAATGTGTGGTGTAGTATATGAAAAAAAAACAAGATGACAGAGTGGACTAATTTGCAATGGATTCATTGTGAATAACACTGATGAAATGTTTATCTTTTACAGGATTTCAGACTCAGTTATAAAAAAACAAGGATAATTTTAACAAAATGTTTGACTTGTTATGACAAGAAACTGATACTGTAGAAACTGTGGCAACCTGGAAAGAAAAAAAAAAAGCAGGGAGACCAGTGTTCATAAAATATGACTAATGTGAGGTATCAGTAAAAAAAATCAGCTGAGGTTTCTGAATGTGAATACAAGAGAACAGAAGCAGTGCCAACTTTGAAGTTCTACAGGAATGGGAATATGAAAGTCCAGATTAAGTGATTATTAATAAACATGCAGCCCATATGACTGGTATAATTGCAGATGAAGCAGAAGGATAAAGAAGCAGTTATAATGAAATATGTTGATGTTGCTGGAGAAGTGAAGGATGAATGTGAGGAAGGATTGGACTTAAGTTTGAAAAGGCATTTGTATATGCATATGACATGAGACACAAGATGACTGGATAGTTCACAAAGTTCTACCTCAAAATGTACTCTGGATGGCAATGTGTGTTATAAAGTTATTGAACATTACTTGAAGATGTTAATTGTATAACGTATTCAATTTATAACATTATTTGAACTAGTTTAGAAAATTATGACATGCTGATTAAAATATCAATGGACTTTTATTTATTTTTTGAATGGTATGTGAAGGCTTTCAGTAAAGGAAATTGTATGTTAATATATATTAATTCTAGTTTATGGAAGTACAAAGCAAATACATTTTTAAAGTATCATTTTGTGTTAATATAGTTATGTTTTTCTTGTTCTAATTAGAATTAAATACATGCAGCTAACTAAATGGTGTCTTAAAATGACTTCATAGTTTGAAGTTATCTAGAAACATGGAGAATATAATATTCATGATTTTATCTAGTTTGTAACTTAACAGAGTTAAAGTAATTTTTTATCTCATTGCATTAAAATATTCTAGGAGCTACCTATTAAAACAGATGCTTAGTAGTAATAAAGTTTATAAAGCTACTCTATTTTTTATTCTAGAGAATACAAATATAAAGCATAATAAAATAAAACTGACAGGCTGATGATAAAAAAGGAAACACTGAAGATATGCTAAGGTGAAGATGAAGCACTTATTAAGTATTTAAAGTCAATGACTTGAAATAACAGATCATTAGAATGGAGACATAAATAAAAACTAGAAAAGCAATGAAAGCTAAATATATACAGAGTGCAATCTGATAGGATGTATGTTTCTTGGATGACCAAGCAAAACGCAGAACCACAAGTCATCAAGCAGAAATGCTTGACATTTACACTATCAAAATAAAAATAAATAAATAAATAAATAAAAGACGTAACCTTTTTTTACAAGGTGGCAAACAACCCTGCTAATTTTATACACCAACTCTGACATCGCACTAAGGTGGGAAAAGGGCTATTTCCCTCATTCCCACTGTACCATGATCCTGCACAGAAATAAAAACTTGTATGTGCAATCAGCTGATTTTAATCACACAAGCCAGCTTTTATGTTTGACAAAAAAGTTTCATAAAACGAAGGTCAATCATCTGACTGGAGAAATGACAACATTTGTTTCTAAAAGTGCATAAGAAGTAAAAACTGCTTATGAGCTAATAAACCATGGAATATGAAGCTGGATGTAGAATGCAGGCAAGAAAACAAGGTTTATTCATTCTTGGAGATTTTCTTTTTGTTGTATATTTGTTGCTTTGCCAAAATGTGTACCTTAACTCCCTGCTGGACAGGGGAAACAGGTGCTGACTTTGTAGGAAATTTTCTTGGCTAGGCATATAATGGCCTCCGGGCCAATAGCCTAGTATCATCCTATGAACCTATAAGAGATCTGCAGTAGAGCACATGGAAAGAGAAATGGTTTGTATAATAAAATGAAAATACTATTCAGTCCAATTCTGCTTTACTGGCTGATAAGGATAGGCTGTTGGGGATAACAAAACAGGAACAGATAACTGACAAAAGTGATTTTGGTGTTTTTTCATCGCTTGATAGTAATTCTGTTGTTTTTTTAATCAAATTTCTTTTTATTAAATATTTGTTTACAAAATATGCAGAAAAAGATAACAAGACATATACATGTGGTACAGTTGACATTACAGAGTGCATACAATAACAAGACATATACATGTGGTACAGTTGACGTTACAGAGTGCATATGATAACAAGACATATACATGTGGTACAGTTGACATTACAGAGTGCATACAATAACAAGACATATACATGTGGTACAGTTGATGTTACAGAGTGCATACGATAACAAGACATATACATGTGGTACAGTTGACGTTACAGAGTGCATACGATAACAAGACATATACATGTGGTACAGTTGACGTTACAAAGTGCATACGATAACAAGACATATACATGTGGTACAGTTGACGTTACAGAGTGCATACGATAACAAGACATATACATGTGGTACAGTTGATGTTACAGAGTGCATACCATAAGCATATAATAATAGTTATTGTCCACCTTACTCATTAACATTCAAATTAAGTAGAATTACCATTTGTGTTACTGTGAGGATATGGTTATATTATAAGTTAGTCCAAGAGCTTTTATCATATAGCAGTTCTCTTGTGCATTATTTTACAATTTAGAATTACCATTTGTGTTACTACGAGGATATGGTTATATTATAAGTTAGTCCAAGAGATTTTATCATATAGCAGTTCTCTTGTACAATATTTTACAATTTAGAATTACCATTTGTGTTACTACGAGGATATAGTTATATTATAAGTTAGTCCAAGAGCTTTTATCATATAGCAGTTCTCTTGCACATTACTTTACGATTTAGAATTACCATTTGTGTTACTACGAGGATATGGTTATATTATAAGTTAGTCCAAAAGCTTTTATCATATAGCAGTTCTCTTGTACATTATTTTACAGCTGTGAGCAATATTAGAGGTAAAACATCAACCTATATAATGATAACAATCTACTCTACTGAACCTTATATACATATATAGAAATATGTCACCTTAATTATTGTGGTTACTAATCTCAACAAAGTGATGTGTTTACTACCCTTATATATTTAGTATTTAACATACTGTTTATGACAGAATAGCAATTAATGCTTTGCAATACCTTTGATAGCAGGTTTGGTTCTTCTGACTTTTTGTATAAAGCTTCTTGGCCAATATACCTTTTTTCACCATTCCTTTGTATTCTGACCAGGTTAGTCTTGATTTGTCTATCCAGTTTTTTGCTATCTAAGCTTTTAATAGGGCGCATAGTGTTATTATAATGTGTTTAGAGAAATCATTATTATTGCATTTGAATATATGCAGTATAGCTGTCTCCCGTGAAAACGTGAATTTTGAATACCCTGATTTCTCTAAAAGGAATCTTAGTGAGCACCATAGTTTATAAACTGTTTTGCAGCTCCAAAAGATGTAGAGGATATCTGCCTCTTTGTTAGGTTAGAAGGAGCAATAGGGTGACTTGGGTGGGTTGAATTTGTTAAGGTGGACAGGTGCATGGTAGGCATTGTTGGAGATCATGATCTGTGTGTATATTAACTTTTTGTATGGTGTCAGTTTCATAGTATTTCTAATAGCTAATTCCTTTTGATTGTCTGTTATGGTGTTATCTTTTCTTTCCCAAAACTTTGAAAAAAGAATAGTGCTTTGATATTTAATATTTGCTATTAATTTATATGTATTTGATATCATTTTCTTTTTACTTGAGTGATTTTAGAACTTGTTGTGCTAAACTGACATCTTGCTCAACTACATTGATATATTTGGTTATAGTACTTACTAGGCATAAGATTTAAGAAAAAAATGATACAGTATGGAATTTTTACCAATTAAAAAACCTTCCAATGGAAAATATCATGAAACTACTTAAAGCCAGCAATAAATATAACCTGATGGTAATTCTGTTGTTAGCTGAGGTGACTTGTGTCCATAGACATGATATTGACTGCTGACATATAAATAGATGATGACAATCAGATAAAATAAAAACTGAATAAGTATTGATATGGGTGGGAAATTAAAACTAACTACAGTGTCATTTGACTTTATGTATCACAGAGAATAGAGAAGACAGCTGATTGTGAAATAATGGTACTAGAAACAGAAGGCTTTCCTCATTCCATAATTGGTTGGGCAATGCGGGGCAAGTGGGGGCAATTTCAGTTGAAGCCGATACATGTTATACATGGCATGGATGCAAAGCAAGGAAGACTGTTTATGAATGCATGGAGAATATAAAGGAGGATGTCATTTATTAAATGATGGTGCACTTTGGATGGAGTTTTGAAATAAAACAATGGAAGGTTTATAGGATCATAGGTAAGTACTAGATTAGCTGTAGCTGCCCTTCAGGGCAATTTTAAGTTTAGCCAGTTTCCCTTTCTGTTCTCAAAATAACCTATCTGATTTGGTTATAGATCATATGGTCAGTAATTATATATCACCCTTAATGAGAATAATTGGGATCATACCATTGATAATTTAAGGGGATGTCAAGCTGAATAAAGAATCTAGTGGTGAATTCAAAAGCCAGTCATTTAGAAAGCCATGCAGGAAGATTATGTTAGTTGAAACAACAAGCATGCATCCTGGCTACACATATAAGAATATAATGAAAGGTCAGGTAATACGTATATCGTGGCTGACGAGTGATTATAATAAATGTAAAGAGTCTCTAACATCTTTTAGTCCAGAATTATTAGAAGGGTGGTATTGTG
Source organism: Protopterus annectens (assembly GCF_019279795.1). Lineage (NCBI taxonomy): Eukaryota > Metazoa > Chordata > Ceratodontiformes > Protopteridae > Protopterus > Protopterus annectens. Next base: position 967,575,845 of record NC_056729.1, read on the forward strand.
AGAAATATTTCAAACATATTCTGATCCTTGAAGGAGCAGATAGGTATAACAGGACACATCCTTATTTTTCAGCTAAGGTTGATCACGCACCAACTTTATCTAGTACAGCTGCTGCGCCTGATTCCAATAGGTTTTCAAAGAAATAGCTCTACGGTTGGTGTAAGAATGTGTCTAGCATGTTCCTCTGATATATATATAATATACACAACATAGTTAAAAATAACCGGCATATTTTAACATTGGATGATAAGATTCAATGTTTAATAGCAGATGCTCCTTCTTTTTCTTTTAAGAATAGAAAAATGCTGAAATGTGCTTTATGCTATAATCATTATGGCATTAACATGGTTAAATCTCAAAGAACAGGCACATTTAGTTGTAGGATGTGCACTACATATCCATATATAGAAAATCGTAACCTATTTAAACATCCGGTTACTGGCAAGGAGTATTCATTTAATTTGTATGCAGATTGCACAAGTAAAATTGTGATATATCCAGCAAGATGCAAGCAGTGTCCAGCTTACTATGTTGGCAAAATGAATTGATCACTGAGAGAAAGAATAAGAGAACATCTGATTGACATAAGGAAATGTGGATTCATGAATGCATTAGCTAAACACTATAGCACAAATGGTGGTAATCATGTATTTATTTTTCAAATGTTACAATTTGTACATCCTACTAAATGTCTTGGTGATATTAAGAATTTAACTGAGGCTCTAGAAACCAGATGGTTTATTAATCTGCAGACTGATAAGTTTTATGGCATCAACAACACTGTTTCTTTAAAACCAGCCGTAAGGTCTAGAGGTTTACGCAAGTTCTTATTGGATACATATAATATCTGAATGCTATTTTTAAACAGCTACTTTGTAACCTTCTAGATAATGGTCTGATGAAGCATCTACATGATGTGAAAGTGCTAACCTTACTTTATGGCTGGTTTTATGTGTTTGTATTTATTAACATTTTATTAAAGTTTATTTATATGCTTTGGCCATGTTCCATACAGCGTTGTGTGTTTTTTATAATCTGAGGGTCCCGTACATGAGATAAAGCACTTTGGAACTGTCTCTGTCCATTAGTAGTAAAAGGGGTAGTCCTAGGGTAAATTTTCTGTTTCCTATCCATAGTTCTAAGTTACAGTTGAATACTGATAGGGATGAACTTTGTGTTATGTGGATGGGGAGTCTGTTCCATAGAAGCAGTGTACTCTGTGAGATATATCTGTCCCTCCAAATTATACTGCTGATGTTGCAGAAGAGGTTTAGATCCCTAGACTGAGTGGCACAGTGGCATAGCAGACATCAATGTTGTCTCACAGCAAGAGGTTCCCAGGTTCATTTCCTGGCTGGGTGCCTTCTGTCCTCCATTCACTTAGTACAAAACCTGTATGGAGGCTGAGATTGAACAGTAGAGTTAGATTGTTGTTCTTCTTCTTTAGACTTTCCCGGTTAGGGGTCACCACAGCAGAACTCCGGTCTACTAATGATTGGCAGTAAATTTTTATGGTGCCGATGTGCCAGCTCAACACCCAGCCTTCAATGAAGGCACACCCTACGCATGTCTTTTGAATGCCAGTCGACCATGGGGAGGACATGAAGACTCCACACAGAAGGCACTCCAGCCGGGAATTGAACAGGAAAACCTCTTGCTGTGAGGTGACAACGCTACTGCTGCACAACTGTGGCTACAGCTGTGGCAAAATTGTGCTTCATGATATTTAAGATGCATTTAGGGATATTTTCAGGAACCATCAATGCAGTATTTTGAGCTTCTGATAGCACTTTTAGGACATGGTCTTGTTTGATAGCTGGAAGCCAGCCAGTTACAGTCATATCTTGAGGACAGATAGAGAGGACAGAGGGGTAAAGTTAGAGATAAATTTATCAGCTGTAGGTTTGTTATATCTTCATTGTCAGTGTAGGTAGCATTGTCTTTCACTTGGGTAGTTATTTAAGCCTCAAACTTGGCTTTGGTGGATTTTATTAAGCTTCTGAGTTGTTTATTGATTTCAGTGACAAGGGCTCTAACATTCTGGGGATTATTCTTCTTACATTTTGGTCAAAATTATTTTCATTTTATTGTGAAGCTTGTTGATATTATGTGGGTTTGTTTCTGGGTTTGGCTGCACTTGTTCCTATGGGATACAGTTGCATCTATTCAGGTGTTTACATGCTGGTATATTGTGAGGGTATGTGTTTCTGCATACTCCATGGAGTTAACTGGGTTTGGGGGGGATTTGAAGCTTGGAAATCATGCCTGTCAACTGCCCAGACTTTCACAGAATGTCCAGATCTTTGGTTGAAATATTTAGTCTGTCCCTCATAAAATTTTTGGTTTTCTGGAAAATCATGGGGGATTGAAGCCACTAATTAATGACCAAATACTGACATATTTGAGCTTCAGACTTCAAATCATTCAGAAAATTCATGGTAACATAAATCTAGTTATTCTAGCAGCTTTTCTAATTTTATAAGAGCAATATTTGAAAACTTCCCCTTTTTTGGGCCTTTGCCCCCCCCCCCCATTATTTTAGACTTTGTCCAGATTTCTTGTATTAAGAGGTTAAGAGATATGTTGGCAATGTATCAGTTAGGAATAAGTAGTTTGTCTTAAAGAAATTTCTAAAGGTACCTTGAGTGGAAGGGATCTCTGGTTTCAGTTTTATTTTGAAGTAGAGTGCTTTATTGTCAGACTTAACAAGTGATGCACAAGGGATAGCACAAAATGCTTCCATATTAGTAAGGACAAGATCCAAAATGTTATTCCCCATATTGAGTATTCTGACTAATTGTTCCAGGGAATTTGCATTGACAAAGGCAAGGAGTTTCATACTTGTGCACTAGTGGTAGTAGAGGTTTCACAGTCTATAGCTGAATAGTTGAAATCACCTAGGAAAATGGCATTGAGTTTAATACTGAGTGGTTCCAGTTCTTGTAGATAGGTATTGTTTCCTTTTGTTATAGAGGAAATTCTATAGCCAGATAATATATGGTATGGGACCATTCTGATAGTTATATGGGTATGAAGAAGCCCTGGTGCATCATGCTGCTTTTCCAGCCTTGATAGTATTTTCTGGAAGCAGAGTGAGGCACCACCATCTTCTTTTCCCCTCATGCACAGTAGCTGGAATCTACCATGATAGTCTGTCTATTATTTTTATAATAAAGCTTTGACTGCAAAACCAATAAGTGAAAAGATTATATATATATAATGGATAGTAGAGACTGACAAGTTACTTGGTTTTCGGTACAGCATTGCCATGGAACAATATACCACAAAATTAGAGCACAGCTTTGCACTTTAAAGTATACTAGGTTTGTGGTGAACAAAGGTGATGTTAATGACAGTAAAAATGTGTGGTCATTAAATGTGCAAGCAGAAATGCCTTGACAGGGTGGTAGTTATCAGGGAAATAATGGACTTCCTAGAGGTGTTCTGGCAGATTGTATTCCTATTCCTATAAGGTCCATTATTTCCTGATAATGCCACCTTAGAGGGCATTATTAAACTTTGATTACAGGATCCCTGTTAATTATGTATGTTTTTATTAGTATATACTGTTTTTATATCTTTGATATAAAACGTTTCTTCCAACTAATGTTTCAAACTTGCAGCAGCATGTGTAATTGTTGTTGGAAGAAGTATTTTGCATTCAAAATGTAAATTACATATTTAATGTCATAGACATACTCACAAGCAAAAATACACACACATACAAATACATATACATGCACAATCACTCTCTTGACCGAGTACACTTTAGATGTGTCATTATGATTAAATGAATGAACAAAAAACATCATATTTTGCAAGGCACTGGAATCCCCCCATGCCTCTCAAAAGTTGAGACGTATGTGCCAAGTCTCAGTCTTACTCTTTGTCTCTCTTTTTCTCTATCTCATGCACACACACACACACACACACACACACACACACACACACACACACACACACACACACACACACACACACACACCTACATTACTATTTTATTTACTTTTTTCTTTTATTTTATGCTTACTACACAGCAAAGCCACATTAAGTGATTGTAAATAGATGGCAGCCATCATACCTCTCAACCTCTTAGGGCAAAAAATCTGGACAAAGACATAAATAATGGAGGGACAAAGGCCCCAAAATAGGTCAAATATTTAAACATTGCCCTTACAAACTATGAAAGTAGATAGAATAAAAGGTGTTGCTTCATCATTAATTTTCTGAATGGCATGAAGTCTGAAACTCAAATGTCTGTCATTATTTTCTAACTTCAAAGCTCAGAGATTTGCCAATGATTTGAAAGAAAACCAAAATTTTATGAGAAATAGGCCAAAAATATGAGGCAAAAACATGGGTATTCTGTGAAAATCTGGACAGTTGAGAAGTATGGCAGCCATTCTTTTTTTTTTTTTTTCTTTTTTTCAGTCTGTGCTTCATGGTACCGTAATATGTTTCTGTGAAGCAGCAGACCTTGTTGTTTACTGGGTGATATCTGCATATTTATACCCTTTTAGAGTATGTTTGTTTTCCAATAGGATACCAATGTAGAATCTACAATCTAATTAAAAGTTAAAGATACATCCAGCTTTCATCTCATTGAAAAAAAACTTGAAAACAGAATGGAGATTTAATTATGACAGATATATGATTTCTGTAATAGTTGAAATTATAAAAGTTGGCTTATATGCCCTATAAATGTGGAAAACAGAATACCATAATGAGTATTAACATAGCAGGAACAAGAAAAATCTTTTCACTCAAGATTATGTATAAATGAGTTAGAAATGTGGTATAGGATGACTTTGTTGATATATTAATAATTTACAAATGCTATTACATACCAGCAATAAATACGCTTTTTTTTTAAACAATAGCTATTACTAATAAATGCAATGTTGGCCTTCTTTTAGTCTTTTCAAAGGTATGTAAGAGTAACAGTTAACATTTTATAATGCATTCTGTAAGTTATCCTATACTAGTATTTTCTGAAGTATAGTGAATTAGTTATACTGATAAAACTTATTTTTTGCATTGTACTGTGCAGATTTTCTGACAGTTTCAATAAGCATTTATTCTGTAGGCACCATGAAGATTACATAGAATTAGTCTGAGAGACACAACTATGACACTACAAATAAATGCAGTAACCACATTACGAGACTAATGTTACTGGTGGATAGTCATCCATCCATCTTAGTGATTTATAAAAATACATTCGCCTTTATGCTCGCCTAAGTGACAAGTGGAGTACCACAGGGTTCAGTCCTGCATCCTCTCCTGTTTGGTATCTACTTTTCTGAAGTACAGGCTAACACAGAAGGCTAACAAAGTTCCCAGATGACTGTAAACTAGGAGCCATAATCAAAACTCCTAATGATGAGGACATCCTACAAAAGGGCCTCACTGAGACAGATGCCTGGTGTCAAAGCCATGGCCTCAAGCTCAATGCCAAAAAGTGCATTGACATCCCTTTTGGTAAAAACTCTGTACCCATGAACTACCATATAGGTGGTAGTCTACTTAACACAGAAAGTGTGATAAGAGACATTGGGACACAGGTGGACAGTAGTCTCTCCTTTGATAATCACATCGCCACAGTAGTCAGGAAATCCTTCTATGTGGCACACCTCATCACAAAAGGTTTCTCATCCAGAAAAAAAAGAGGTCATTGTTCCCCTCTACTCATCACTCATTAGACCCATTAGAGAGTACAATGACCCTTTTGGTATGTACCTCACAAGACATCTACAACAACTGGAAAGGCCACAGAAATACCTTACAAAGAGGATTACAGGCCTCAAACAGATGCCCTACGCAGACCGTCTCAAAAAACTCCAGCTTTACTCTGTCACATATCGCTTACTCAGAGGCGATCTCTGCCTAACATACAAAGCAATGTCAAACCCAGAGCTGTTGGACATGCTCCACCTAAAGAAATCCCAATCCCCCGAGCTACACACTCTGGGGACCTAAACCTTGTCACCACAATAAACAGAACATGCTGGAGGGATAGATTCCTTTCCCAGAGACTTCTCATATTCTGGAACAAACTGCCTATCTATATCAAACAAAGCTCATTAGCACTCTTCAAGAAAAATCTTGATGATTGGATGGGAGATAGGAAATTCTCCCCGGGATCACTTCTGTGGCTCTGCTCGACAGGGGCACAGGAAAATTATTTTTTTGGGTGGCAAAAGCCAGGGTACCATTTGGCTAGGCTTAAATAGGCCCTAGGGCCAATAGCTTAGTGCCTACCTATGAACCTATGAACCCATGCTTTTTCTCATCAGCATTTGCTTTTATAACTACTTACATTTTCTCTTTTTCCAGGTAGACTATGGAAGATTACCTCTAACAACTCTGTTTTTTCAGTATCACTACCAGTTTCACACCGAGGCCACATTTTGGGCAAATATAGTGTACATACAATTTTGTGGCAGTGATGTTTTGTGCCATAATGTTTAGTAATATGACATTTCATTATTTTCCTCAAGTGGAGATGAGCAACTGCTTTCTCTACAACTCAACATTATAGTTTGCAAAATTCAATAAAATTGAAGACTTACAGGATTGTTTTCGACTATTATTGAAAAAACAGGGCAAAAATCCAAAATTCAAAAATTCATTTTGCAAATTACAGGGTAACCACCTTTCATTATTGCAAATCTAGTGAGGTAGGTGATACTGTCTCAATTACTGTTAAAGATCACGTAAAGTCCAACAATAAAAAAAGAAGAAATCAACTAGTGACTATAAACTGCTCATGCAATAATTAATATCAGTGGTATGAATCTTCTGAATATTATGTACATATCCTGCAGAGAACAAGGATTTACTGGCTACATTTCCAGGAATTACAATTCAATGGAAATACAATATTTAGAGGGGATTTTAACTACCCAAACCATGAGTAAAAAATAAACTGCTCAACATCAAATAAATACATCCAAATATAATTTGAGTGCATTTATAAAAACGGTTTGGAATCAATAACATGAGATTCATCAACAATGGCAACATTTTATAAAGTATATGAACAAACCAGAGCTCATTCTGCTCCCTACATATGATTATAACTTCTATAATTAATATAGACCAAAATGCCATCAGCTTTGACCCAAAAATAAAATCAAGCTCCTTGATAAACAGCTCATCTTTCCTTGGTTTTATGAGTGGATGTTATGATGCAAAAATGACATATGTATAAAAACAGATAAAATGCTCCCCTCAAAGAATAACGTCTTTTCAGAATATTGAAATGAGTTTCATGAAATTATTAACTTCCGCATTGATGAACACGTGCTACAAGGGTGTAAGTATGGAGTTTAATTCAACAAAACTTTCTGGCAAAGTCACACATGCTAAAAGATATACAAAAAAAGAGATTCCATTTAACTGTCATATTATCCCACTTAGAAAAAAAGAGCAAGTCTGGATTAAGTATAGAATCTTCTTACTTTTCTTATCAAATCTTCTAGCTCTGTGAACTCAGCTGGTTCCCACAAGCTGAAAGGAATACTGTACTATTCTTTAATTCCATCAAAAAATTGAATGTGGGGCCAAGATGTCAGAGTGAGAGCAGCAGATTTTTTGATGCTCTGCCTATAAATTTCATCTCTGACAGGATTTTAATGGACATTTTTTAAACTCACTGGAAAATCCATCTCACAAATAATTTTACTACTAAAGTGGATTAGCAGCTGGGAAAAAAATTGAGTTTTCAGTGATTTTTTTCTCACAAACTTCCAGTCAGGACTTCAACAACAGTATACAGCCTGCTGTAGTCATGAGTCATTCAAAATCCTCAGCTCAAGACAGTTTAATAAAAAAAGATTTACAGACTATAATTGCGAATATACAAGATCTCTCTATAAAAATGGACAATTTAGAAAACATCATGGAAAATATGAAGAAAGAGAGTAAAAAGCATATAGAAGACTTAAAGGAGATTATTTCTAAACATTCAGAACAAATAACAGGATTAGAAGAGTCTGTAAATGAATTAGATGGAAGACAGATGGAGAATGAAAACCAAATAAATACTCTATTGAAACAAAACAACGCATTCATAGAGAAAATGGAGGACCTAGAATCAAGATCAAGGAGAAATAATATCAGAATTTATGGTGTCCCTGAAAAGTCAGAAGGAAATAACATGGTTATGTTCTTGAATAACTGGCTGCCTAAGGTACTGAATCTTCCTGAACCCTTGTCTTATGGAATTGAGAGGGCACACAGGTCACTGACAAACCCCTCTGCATCTAGTAATTCATCTTCAGCAAGATCAAACATAGTTAAATTCCTGTCAACACAAGATAAAGATCTAGTGTTAAGATCTGCCTGGACAGGGAATCCTATTCAAGATAATGGTAGAATTATTAGGTTCGATAATGACTACACATCTGTAACCATGACAAAAAGAAAAATGTGTGTGCCTCTCATTAAAGACCTCAAAAAAGCTGATATAAAAGCCCAGTTACTTTTTCCAGCCAGAATAAAAATCACACTTCTGGATGGCCAAAAAGTTTTTAACAATATTGAGGAAGCGACAGACTTTGTCAGAAAACACAAGTTACTTGACAAATTAGAAGATATGGATTTGTCACTACCCAGTTTAAAGAGACAAGCTAATAATGGCAAGGCAACACTGAATGACAAAGCCACCAAAAAACTTAAAGGGAAGTAATATATAAAAACTATAACCTCCAGTGATCGTAGTCTTTCTTATAAAGGAAGAAGAGAAGGGAAGATGGGAGGAAGGAAGAAGAAATAAGATCAACACAAAACTTTGAGGTAAAGTTGTTTAATATACTTATGTAAATATATATACATGATTCTCCTTTTCTTTCGCCCTGTTTGCTCCTGTTGCTAAATAACTTAGTATGTCATCTTTTTCCACTACCCGTTCATTTTATTAGGCTATTACCCCTTATATATAATAATTAGATTCAAAGGATTGAGATGGCTTCATGGGAGCATTGAATTTGTTAGGTGTAGGGTATTGAGAAAGACACCTTGTTGTACTTAACAGGACCTATAGCATGGAAAAGGATCGTTTTCATGCACCTTTACTATAAGAAATTTATAATATTAATATAAAACTTGTCTGGAGCAGGATAAAACTGCACCTTGGTTTGTGATGGGAGGGAAGCTTAGGACTTGATCATATAAGGCTAGAAAGACACTCTCGAACGTTAGTACTAATGTATTAAATTTGTGACGCTTTTATTCTCTTTGTATTTTTAGAAAAAGGAAAAACAAGAAAGTAAGAATAGTGCTAGTTAATGGGATGGGGTGGGTTAAGTGTTCTCAGGAAGACACTCAGTATCTTTTTTGCACTGTTAATGAAATGTTTCTTTAATAATCAGTATTAACCCACTTGTCCCTTTTTCTTTTTCTCACATACAATCGCATTTCACACTAATAATGCACGAGCGCACCAAAGCTTGAATAGATTTTGAAAGCCTGTACTCACCTCGAGAATTCAGTTGTTTTAAGGGTTGACAAAAGCTTCACAAGAACTAAAGCTCGAGCTTTTCAAATCCTGTCAGATCATCAGATCAGCGATAGACCGTGGGAACTTTGCATTTGCGATATAATTGACCTTTAACCCTGTGGCCCACATCAGGAATCATCTGCGATGATAGAAAATGGTGGATTGCAACAGTTACAGCAGCTACATGGTCGTGAAAGCTAAAAACTAACTCAAAACATTTAAATAATGACTTCAAGTCTAAAAAAAAGAGAAAAATAAAACGGAATTTTATCTATGCAGCTTGCGTGTGTGCCACTATCAAACATTTGTAAGTACATTTATGTACTTGAATATAATAAATAGATTACTGTTAGACAAACATTGTTGAGCATAAGCAAACCTGAAACACTTTCCTAGTGTCAAGACTAACCAGGATGTTTTTATGATAGAAGTTTCAGATGAAGGTTATTCTTAAAGACACATAATAGGGAAATAAATATGATGTTTGAAGGTTTTGTGCATATTAATTTTAAAAAAGGACTGAAGCAAATCTTTTATTAAACTAAATCTTTTAATTAACATTTTGTCCCAACAATGGGATTTATGTTCCAAGATATGAAAATTGTTCTTACGCTATGGTATTAATAAATCACATTGTAGTGAAACAGAGATAACTAAGCTAAACTAGATAAATGTCCTAAGAGAATGGACGAAAGAAGAGAAGGGATGAGGTTTATTTTACTGAATTTGGAATCAGAGTAGAATCATTACATTATTAATATTGTTATTCTTATACTTAGTAATGTTATAGCTTAAGAACTAAACATCAAACAGAAGTACAGATGGACTCATCTCCCCAGTAGCAATACATACATCACCAAGATACTAAGACAATTGTTAAGTTATGTAACAGAAGACGTTGAAACAAATATAATTTTATTCTTTAGCTTGAAGGAGTGAGGAAGAAGGAAAGGAAAGATGGGGGGGTGGAAGAGAAAGAGAGAAAAAAGGTTGAACCACATTAACAGTGTATTAACACAGTTATTGAATGTTTATTGAACATGCCAAGATATATATTGGCATAGTACACTATGGCATATAGAAAAGTCTAAATATGAAATATAGTATATAGGAGGGTAATTCTTAGAGGCACACACCCAGGATCCTGAGCAGTAATAGTATGTAATGCATGAAACTAAAGTGTGAATGTATACAATCTTCAGATAATTTATATGTGTACACCAATTGATTTATGAGACATGCACTTAATTTAATTTTCTCCTCATAGCATATAAACCTTACAATTTTGCACTGCAAGTAATAATAAGAGCCATTTATATTAAGCCTAAGAATATAAAGGGAAATACATAGTACAATAAGAGTAGTAACCAACTATAGGAGCACAGTGATGGAAGGGTGAAAGGAAAGGGTGAAGAGATAAAAGAAACAAAAATTAAGGATTATTATTTAATTACTAATTAAACTCTTTTACAACATGAAATACTAATGTAATTAGTAAATCTGAATAAGATATCAGCATATTACTCACATTTTAGACATAATCAAGAGTTATTACTGATTATATCTGTCTCAGTTTCTTATAATATTGTTTGAGTCAGTTAAATGTATACTGAAATATGAGTATGTAACCATTTTTTTAAACATTATCTTATATAAAGAATAAGAATGTTCTTATCATAACTGTATCTTATGTATGTTCAAATCCATATAGAATATTTCAGTAGAAGTCTTGAGTCTTCTTGATTTTCAATATAAAACACAATGTAAAGGAAACAATGAATACACTTATCTGTATACATAATCAGCAGGAGGCAGAATCATCACTATAAGGTTGATTGGGCATAGGTTTGTTAGTGATGGTGGCTTGGATGATACGTTCAACAAGTCAGGAATTTAATTTTCCATGTTTAGAGTTGTATATAGTTACGAATGTTTTGTTAATCTTATTTGTTTTGAAATACCCGCCCATAATGAAACCCATCAGACGCATTTATATCCATGAAAATGTTTTCATATAAATGCATGTCTTTAAATGTTAATGGCCTAAATAATCCTATTAAAAGGGGGAGTATAGTTAAATATTTGAAATTGAACAAAGCAGATATAGTCTTCCTACAAGAAACCCATATTATTAATAAAGACTTAAATAGAATATCTTTTAATGGTTATACGGTTCTAGCAGAAACGCACTATCAAGTCAAAAGAAGAGGCACAATGATATTATGGAAAAACTCATTACCAGTTCCCAAAATCGTAGACACATACTCAGACAAGAATGGCATGTTATGCCTAGTAGTTCTACAAATTAATAAAAGATATGTAACTTTAGTGAATACATACTGGATACCAGGTATTGGAGCAGAAACTGCGAATAGACATTTAGAGTTAATAACTACCAAAGCCAAAGGAGAAATAATACACACAGGTGACTTTAATTGTTTTCTTTCCACAAAAGACACCACTAAAAACGATAAATTTAAAATGTCCTCAGCAGCCAAGAAACTGAAGAATTTTATCGACATACTAGATCTTAGAGACATATATGTTATAAAAGAATCACAATCACTAAATTACACTCATTACTCTTATAGGTATGGTACGCAAACTACAATTGATAAAGTACTAGTTACTAATGACTTAATTTCTAAAATAAAAGAAGTTCTCATCAGCTCCTGTCCACTATCGGATCACAATGCCATATTATTCAAGGTTAATATCATACCAAAAGATCTAATAACATGGCAAAGATTACCAGCATATATTGTTACTATTACTGGATTTAAAGAATGGCTTCTAAGCGAAATAAAATTCTATCTTGATATAAATGATAATAATGAGACTTCAAAAACCATCTTATGGGATTCCTTAAAATCATATCTATATGGTAGAATCAAAAATTGGTATCTAAATAAAAGAAAACAATGGGACAATGAACTAATAAAAATACAATCAACAATTGATGATATGAGAAAGAATTTAAATACTAAAGATATCAAAACTAACTCAGAGCTCAAATTATTAAATGCAAAGTATGCAGAAATTGTAAATCACAAAGTGGCAATAAACTTAGAGAAACTTAAAATTCAATCTTACTCAGTAAACCCCAAAAACTTACACAGACTGGCAGTCAAATCGAAACATCTAGCGAAAATTAACCATATAAAAGAAATTACTGATAACACAAAAATGAAACCAAAGCAAGTGACAGACTTGAAAGAAATTTTGGAGCATTTTAGAACACACTATGAGAAAATAAATAACACCAACATAAACCCTGATAACATTATATTCAAAAGCAATTTTCTGAAGAAGAACATTAATAAAAAAGTAACAGATGAACAAAATGCTAGTTTGCTTAAACCAATACTTTTAAAAGAAATCAAGGAATCTATCCAAAGCATTAAAAATAACAAGGCCCCAGGACCAGATGGAATTATAGGGGAAATTTATAAATTACTGCCAGAAGACTCCTTAAAAATTCTAGCAGCAGCTTTTAGAGAATTTAGAAAAAATAAAAAAATCTTCCCATCATGGAAGTATGCCATTATCTCCCCCATTTTAAAACAAGATAAGGACCCTAAATTAGTAGCATCTTACCTCCATATCTCATTGCTAAATATAGATTACAAAATTTTTACCTCAATACTTGGGAAAAGACTAAATCAATTTATCCCAAAAATAATAGAAGAAGACCAAACTGGTTTTATTTTAAACAGGAAAGTTCAGGGTAATGTTATCAGACTCTTATCTCTAATAGATTTTGCAAATAAGAAAAAGAAAGAACTATCAATAATTAGTCTATATGTAGAAAAGGCATTTGATTGTATATCCTGGTTGTATTTATTTAAAGTTCTAGAAGCATTTAATTTCTCCCCAGAATTTATAGAAATAATAGATAGCTTGTACAAAAACTCTATATCATATGTCAAAATTGGAGCCTTCTTGTCAAAACAAATTCAAATACAGAAAGGAACTAAACAGGGTTGCCCTTTGTCACCTTTACTATTTGCCTTAGCAGTGGAACCATTAGCAACCTGCATCAGGAATGATAAAAATATTACCAGTTTCGTTGTTAATCTAAACTATACTTCCAAAATACAATTGTTCGCTGATGATATCATATTAACTATTGGAAATATTGATTCTTCAATAAAACACATCATAAAAGTTTTAGGACAGTTTGACAAAATCTCAGGTTTAAAAATTAATAGTAATAAAACGGAAACATTACTATTGAACAAAAAAATGAATCCAGATTTGAGAAAGCATAGTAACTTTAACTGGGCAAATAATACTTTTAAGTACCTAGGTATACATATAAAATCTAACTGGAAAGGAACCGTGCAAATAAATTATAAAAACTTAATATTAACGATTAAAGAGCTCATAGTCAAATGGAATAAAATATTCTTCACCTTCGAAGAGAAATTATCTCTAATAAAAATGTGCATTCTTCCAAAATTCCTGTTCCTCATTCAAACCCTAATTATTAGTCCTCCTAAAAAACAATAAAACAACTTAACACACTTCTAATCAAATTTCTATGGTTTCCACAAAAGCCTAGAATAAGATATGACTGGCATTACAGAGAATGGGAAAAAGGTGGAATTGCTTTTCCAAACCTACAGCTCTACTCCGATGCAGTTATACTTCACATTATGAGTCAATGGTTAAGTCACAAATACACATCTAATTGGAAAAACTTACATAAAACTATTTTATTGTCCGACACAGAAGAATCAATGAATGATGACATTTTTGCAGAAAATATTAAAATCTTCTTAGCAGTAAAAGACTCAGTTTATAAAGAGAATAAAAATGAGAAACTACCATATTGTATCAATTATATATTAAACAATTTTAAAAGAATAATAAATGAAATCTATTTAGCCAGAAACTTCCTAATCTTAATATTGCCCAAAGAATTGCATAGATTCATTTAATACTAAGAAAATAATGGAGATGAAGGGTAATGGTCTAAATTTTTGGCATCGATTCTTAGGCACAAATGATCTATATAAAGCAAACAGTCTTATAGCTAGATACAACATAAATCAAAATATTTGGTTAAACATTCAAACCTACAGAGAATTTCTAATAAATGAATTCAAAAGTAACCAGGTGACTGATATCTCTTTACAACCTAAAATAATAACTCTTTTATGTGAAGTAAATTCAACAAATTACAACATGGGATTTTCATTATCTAAGCTATATAAAACATTAATAACCGATTTAAAGTTACCGGAGAACTCTCTTTGGAGTTACATAGAAAAAACAAACAAATTTACCTTTACAGAAAATGATAAATCATTAATACTCAAATCAGTTATTCATACAACTTCATCTCCCTACTGGAAACTTTTTACATGGAAATATATTCATAGATGCTTTATAACTCCACAAAAAATAGCTATAATGTCAAATAATACCGCCTGCAAGTGTTGGAGATGTGATGAAAATATATGTGCGGATTGGGCACACATGTTCATCGAATGCAGAACTGTCACTCCTTTGTGGCAAAAATTCAAAGAATTTGCTAAGGCTTTGTGGTCAGATAAATGTATAATCTCAAATTCACTCTTACTGTTTAATGCTCCAATACCAGAACATATTCCAAAAACTCAAGTGCATCTGCTTTGGTGGCTAGAAAATGTATTACTACAAACTGGAAAAGCAAAACAGATCTTTTGTTTTCTGAATTTCTGTTAGTGGCCAAAATTGTATGTAATAGAGAACTTCAAACTCTCACTTCAAGAACAGCAAGAATAACACAAAAGAAATTATCTTGGATGAAGCTTAAAAAATTATTGGATAAAATGTAAGAAATTTAATTGAAATAGACTAGGTTATGGGCATTGTACATAGTTTTGTTGTTTAGAATTTTTTTTGATTGTTTAAAAATGTATTATGTGATGAATACAAGTATGCTGTAGAATATTCCAAGCACTCTTATGAAATTTAATAAAACAAAGTTATACAAAAAAAATTGAATGTGAAAATTAAGAATGCAACATGTTAGCCATGAAAATGACATAACAAATATGCTTACTGAAAAATATTGTTAGTGATGGCACATTGCTTATATAACTGCAATATGAACACTCCTGACACAAGAAAAATTACAAACTTAAGTTCAACTGCTTTTCTGTTGTTTTTTTTTTTGTTTTCTCTTCTCAGATTAACTATGCTACACACCACTTATCTGGCACATTTTCTAATGGCTTCAAAGAGCTGGACTGGAAACATATGTGCTGAAAACAGAATAACTGGCTTTTTAAGCTCTGGCTTCATTAAAACCATTCATTTTTTTTCTTTGTACTTTAGCATCATTCTTAGTGAAGAAAGATTCCGCTTATTACCAAGGCCTTTCCTGCAATTGTGACACACATTAAGAGCTTTGATGTGTCACTTTGCATATCCCTGTGGATATTAGAAGTCACCTCATAAATTCTATTATTAAGAGTGGGTTTTCTCTGAATTTTATTACTTTTCATTCTGCTTGGCTAAAGCTGTTTTAATGTGTGCATAACAATTGTCTGTTATGTGTTCCAAGGTATTGCCCTAATATTAAGTTGACTGTTTTCTTTGTGTATCTCCCTTTTTATGCTTATCTGCAGTTTTTAGCTGGATTAGGTCAGGGTGTTGGCTTTCAGAGGACCAATAATGATTGTTCTATCTCAGGGACTATATTCTTGTTTCTGAGAGTAGACATTATTGGTTAGAGCCTGTTTTTCTATTTGTCCTTTTAGTTTTTCTCCTCTGTTTAACACCATGCAGTACTGTGCAATGCAGTATTTAACAGACATAATCTTTTTAGTTTTGTTTTCTGTCCTAGGATCCTTACAGAGTGAGCAACAACAAAGGTAACACCCTCAACTGTATTTATACACTAGTTAGGGTGGATTACTACTGATACTACTTTATTGCTTGACTCAGACTTTACCATTAAATCACTGTAAGTAATCATAGCAATAACATCATTTTTAGTGCCTCCTAAAATCTACATAATTAATTTATTTACATTAAAAACGCTACAAACCAGGAGCTATTCATCCACGTTACTATTCAATAATTTTAAGTAATTGCAAAGTATGCATGCCCTGTCCATGGTCAAGTGAACTTTAAAGACATGCGGGTAGGTGCATGTGTGAGTAGGTGTGCCTTCTTTGAAGGTTGGGCACTAGGCTGGCAACTCAACACTGTAAAAATCCAATTGTAAGTGGACTGGTGATCCGCTGTGGTGACCCCTAACTGGGAAAAGCCGAAAGGCATAATAATAACTATAACAGCAGATTCTATGCTAAATAAAATGTATTCCATTCAGTTTATTTTCATATCAAATACTATAAACTAAGAGCTAGTTTAGAACCCCTTTTACTCTTGTACCTTGAAGTAAAATGGAAGGCCAACAGCTAATCCCACCATAGCTGCCACTCTCACAGCATTTGGTATACTCAGGTAATGTAACAATTTTCCAGTGCTCACAGATTAATGATTAGCTAGAGACTATTTATTTGTGCAAGATGCAAGTACTTAACCAGCATGGAGGCTGTCTACTAATAATCAAACACACCCTGTGAGCAACACATACAAACAAACCATTCTACACAAACACACTCTAAACTGTCATACACTGAAGCTGTCAAAAAGTCATTGTCTGAAGGGGGCATGGCCAAGACGTCCACAGTGTAGCAGCATTTTTTTACCAGCTCTCTCTTTCAAACCCATTCTTGACAGGAATTTTAAATCCTATATATCCTAATATTGGATTTTTTGTCCTAAACTAATTTTCTAAACAATATATTAGGATAATATTAAAAAATGCTTAAATATTACATTTTCCTGCCAAAAATCTACTAGAAATCTTCAGCAGCAGAACAACATGAGCTATAACAAATCTTTTTAACAAGAATCAACATTTAAAAAAGAACTTCAATCATTAATAACCAACTTACAAGAACTCTCTTCAAAACTAGACAGAATGAATATGAAAATAGATAATTTTAAGGAGAAATGCAGCAAATAAATCTTATACATGATGATCTTACTCAACATAAAAGACAGATATCAGGAATAGAAACTGCTCTGAATGACATTGACACCAGAATACAAGAGAATGAGTTTAAAATTGAATTTATATTAAAACAAAACACTTTTCTTCAATCCAAAGTAGATGATCTTGAAAACAGATCACGAAGAAGTAATATAAGAATATCTGGCTTACCTGAAGGCATAGAAGAAACAGATATGGTGAAGTTTTTCTCATATTGGATACTTCAAGTTTTGGAACTTCCAGAGGCTCTGTCATATGGTGTCGAAAGGGTGCATAGATCCTTGGTAACATCTAAAAATAGCAAGTGCAATTTTACTAGATCTGTAATTGTGAAATTTCTTTCTTCTCATGATAAAGAACTGGTATTAAAAACAGCCTGGGCAAAATCACCAATCAAAATAAAAGACAAAGTCATTAGATTTGATAATGACTATTCCCCTGCTGTAATCTCTAAAAGAAACTTATTTTTACATTTACTCAAAGAACTTAAGAAAAATCAAATTAAAGCAAACCTTTTATTATCAGCAAAACTAAAAATCTTCCTTCAAGATGGACAAAAAACTTTTGAGGATTTGGATACTGCCATTTCATTTATTAAAAACAATAAAATAATAGAAAGAATTGAATATATGGAGTGGGCTAGCATTAGCCTTAAAAGAAATGCTGACAGCAACACTTGGAAGACCTTTGATCCTAAAAAGAAGCTTAAGAAATTACTTGTCTACTTACTGTCATTTAAACCCTATTGGCTTCAAAATACTCTATTTCTAATTAAAATCTTTCTGAAACCAAGTTTTCAGCTGTTATGACCCTATAAATCAAAGAAATTAATATGGCTATACAGGTGAGCTATTTAATTTGTTTATTGTATTGTTTGCTATTCTCTTGTTTTATAATAGTATCATGCTTATAAATGATAGTTGTGGTATTTTGTTGTATTACGTTTTTGATCATGGGTTTTTGTACCCCTGTTTATTATTTACTCCCAATAGTCTGATTGTTCTGATAATTTGGGGATGTTATTTTGCCTGTTGCTTATAGAAAGATGCCTATAACAGCATCTTGTTCGGTTTTCACTTTGTTACTTTGTAGATGCTTGGTAAAAATGAATAAGCTTGGTCCAATAGTTGCTTTGCATCTGGAATAAATATAGCTGCATTGTAAGGAATGGCTATGCATGTCTTATATACTAATTTATCGTCTCTAGAATGAGTTCATTTATAAATTATCTTTTTGGAGCTTATTGCGACTCTGTGTGTATAGGGCAGGTGTTTGCTGCTCATTTTTTAGTTTGCCTAGTTATCTGTCCATTTATTGTTATGGCAGAGGTTGCAGAGTTTGGTTGAAAAAATTAACGTCAAAGGTTATGTTTTGGGAATGTGTCTCTGTTGATTTTACATTTGGATGCAGTGCAGTCACTGGTTAAGATATCTTTATTTTATTTTGTTTTAAATTAAAGTGTGAATTTGGTTGGGGCAGTTAAGGCAGTAGCTGATATATTACTCGGGTTTTGCTGGTGATGATTGTATGCTCTGGCTGAGTCCCTGAAACTGGTATATGGTTGCGTTGTCTGGTTCTCGAGCTGTCTTAAAAAAAAAAAAAGAGAAGAGAAGAATCCTACGATGATCCTCACCATTGGTTTCCTGCCCCAGCTTTCAAAATCTTCTTCTGGATTGAGCTCGAGAGGTCCTTTGCTGTTGTTAATGGCTTTGCTGTGTGATGGGAGACACATCAATGCGTGTCCATCAATGACATTTGACCTTGGTCTCTCTCTGCTTATGTGGGCGTGGAACCTTAAGATGCTGATCTGAGGTTGGTGAAATGACTGATCTCCTATATGACTGTAACAATGGGAGACCCAACAACATTATTAATATGACTCTTTTTTTTATATATATTTTTGTTAAATTTTGAATAAATGTATTTTGGTTTTATTTACAATATACTGACTGATGAATTGAGTCCCTGCTAGCTCTACAGACAAATATTATCTAGTTCTGGCTCTAAGGGAAAAGTAAATAAGAGTTAAAAAATGGATTGCTTTGATGTTACCATCTTTTTCAAACGTTGAAGTTTGTTTAAAACCAAATGCAATCACAGAGGAGAACTAGAGGAGACTGCCTTGTGAGCTGGAGATAATTAGGAGCCTCAGTTAGGCAATTAAGTCAAGAATGATTTCTAGTCTTAGATGATCCTATCATGAAGCGCACAGATGTTCAACTTGCTAAGCTAAGCAAAGAAAGAGTCACAGTCATTTATTTGCTTCATGGCTTTTACATTTATATAGATGCACGCAGGATGGCCATTAGCTTGTGAGTTTTCGTTTCATTGCTCTGTATGTTTCTTCTAGATGATTTAGTTATTTGCTGTTGGTAAGTTAAATGCTTAGGTTTCACTTTAAGCCATTAACATATTGCTTTGCATTGAATATTAGAATGTTCAGCTTAGTTGGATACACGTGTTTGCAGATGTGTGGGGAAAAGACAGAGCAGACAGACACAATAGTGACAAAATGCATAAGGCTTTGGTGCTGTACTATTAGAGAGTTCTTTGTACTGCATGTCATCGTGTTTTAAGTTTATGCAAACAAGAGATACTGTGTATAGTAATGATATCATTATAAAGGCAATCTTTTTTTTTTTTTTTTTTTTTTTTAGGTTTCTTTGTTCTTAAATAGATAGGTTGGTTTGAGTAAGACTATTATTAGCCAGTTCACCATCTAAATCTTCCTAGAGCATGCATTTATTACTATGATACTGTGACTATTTCTAAATTTTTCTTTATGTCTAATTTTACTTGGTTATTTTATTTCTGCAAAAATGTTACATATAGTAATTTGTTAATAGCCATTTAAAATAACAAAACAAGGCCTTTGGTTGTATTTATAATATGAACCCTTACAGTTAAATATGATTTTCTTTTTCCTCAAAAACCTTATTGTAAAATTGTTACACATTTGTATTAGTCCTTTCAGTTCACATCATTAATCATAAGGCTATAAATACTTAATATTCCCTGGCTCCTAATTGGTAACTTTGTCTTTATAACTTTGAGGTACTTGCTCCACATACTCCATAAAGCCAAATATATAACATAATATCTCAGATACATTAGCTTTATTGTACAGAGGATTGAAATTCTTATGTTTCTTATATTACTGAAACACCTTAAGGTTGCTGTCTAATTGTACTAATTTTATAATTGTTTATTTAAACTCTCGTGTTGTCCAGATGAGTAAGCTGGCTATAAGTTGGCATAGGCATTTATTTATTCTTTTAAATAATAGCCTGTTTGATTTGGAAGACACTGTATTTAGTAATAATATAAATTCTGATGCAATACTTTCTTACATATTAATCTTAGTAATGCTACATTTTGATCTTTTACCTGACGATTACTTCATTTTTAGGCAGTAGCTGATTTAATGTTGCTACTAGTTTAAGGGTTAATTTAGGCGATACTATGTCACCTAAATTGGGAGTGCTATACTCCAGAGAGGGATGGATTGTAAATATTGTTTCACTATCCAGTTATGGTATTAGTTGTTTGAAAGTTTTTTTTGATGTTCACCACTAATTTGAAAAGTAAATACTTTCGAAAAGATCAGAAAGTGGTTATGTCTATTCCAATGGGAAAATTTCATACTATATTACTGGAAATTATTACAATATTAATACCCGATGGTCGGTTTCCTGACATATTTTGTTTAATTTAAATGTCAGTGAAAGTTTTTTTTGATGTTCACCACTAATTTGAAAAGTAAATACTTTTGAAAAGATCAGAAAGTGGTTATGTCTATTCCAATGGGAAAATTTCACACTATATTACTGGAAATTATTACAATATTAATACCCGATGGTCGGTTTCCTGACATATTTTGTTTAATTTAAATGTCAGCTATAAAAAGTATTTCCATTAACATTAATGGCTTAAATAATCCAAATAAGAGAGGTCATTTATTTAGATACCTTAAGCTTCATAAATCACAACTAATATTTTTACAAGAGACTCACCTACTGTTGGAGGATATATCTAAACTAAATAATAAATTTTATTCTGTACTGGTGAGCTCAGAACATTCTCAAAAGAAGAGAGGAGGGCCATTATGTGGAATAACACATTACCATTACCCAAAATAATAGATATCTACAAAGACAATAAAGGAATGTTCTGTTTTATAACTTTGGAACTAAATAAAAACATGTATACATTATTTAATATATACTGGATTCCATGTATAGGTACTAACACTGTTAAACAACATCTAGACCAAATTGTACATTTTACAAAAGGGAAATCAATAATAGCAGGGGACTTTAACTGCGTATTGGATTATAATGATTATTCTAATAAAGGTAAAAGGAAGATCTCATCTTTGGCTAAAAAGTTAAGAGGCTTTATTGAAATATTTCTTTTAAAAGACATTAATAATTTTGCTGAACCAAATTCCTCATTTTACACATTTTATTCTCATAGACATAACTCACATTCTACGATTGATAGAGTTTTGGTTTCCAATGACCTATTAGACTTTCTAAGTAATACAAAAGTAATAACGTGCTCTATTTCTGACCATAATGTTATTACCTTTGATCTTTACATTAATAATATTTCTACCATTCAAATCAAAAGAATACCTGCTTATATTACAAAGTTAAAACAATTTAAAGAATTCATTACAATTGAAATCCAAAATTTTAAAGAATTGAATAGCTCAAATGACATATCAAAAATATATATTTGGGATGCTCTAAAAGCATATTTATATGGTAGAATTATGAGCTGGTATAATAAAAAGAAATTATGGGATAAAGAACTGTGTGATCTACAGCATAAAATAGATAGTCTAAAGCTTAATCAAAATGCAGTTACATATATAAATGATAAACAAAAAGAAATAAATTCTCTAAACAACAAATATATTGAAATAGTAAACCATAAAACAAAACTAATTGTAGAAAAATATAAATTAGTTAATTCTTCAACTAATCCAAAATCCTTAAAGTTATTTGCCAATAAAACAAAAGTATTAAATAAAATTAATCATATCAATAAAATATATTCTCCTACAAAAAAAGATGGTAACAAACTTACATAACATTAAATCTGAGTTTAGAAACTTTTTTAACAATATCAACCAGAATTCTAATACAATAGATCCTAAAGAAGCTATAAAAACTTTTGTTAACAAATATACTAATAAAAGACTATCTACAGAACAAAAAGATATTAGAGACAAATCTATATCTCTTAAAGATATTCAAACACAAATTAACAAATTAAAACAAAATAAAGCCCCAGGAAATGATGGAATAATTCCAGAAATGTATAACATATTACCCAATTCGGCACTAAAATTACTTCATAAAGTCTTTAACATTGCCCAAAACTTTATCAAAACCCCTCCTTCAAGGAAATGCACTTTTATTTCACCCATATTGAAACCCAACAAAGATTCTACCAAATGTTCCTCATATAGACCCATTCCTTTATTTAATATAGTTTACAAAATGTTTATGTCCATTTATGCTGCTAGATTAAAACAATTCTTATCTAACCTGATTGACAATGATCAAACAGGATTCATAGTAAATAGGAATTCTTATGATAACATAAAAAGAACTTTAATTTTGATTGAATCAGTCAAACAATTAAATAAAAATTTGACGTTAATTAGTTTAGATATTAACAGTATGTTTAATTCTATTAACTGGAATTATTTATTCATCCTATTAGAGGAACTAAATTTCTCCTACAAATTTATAAATCTCATTTCCCAGTTATATATAGGTAGTCAAGCATACATTAAAATTGGCACAAGTATCTCTCAAAATATATCATTAGTTAAAGGCACTAAACAAGGTTGCCCGTTATCCCCTTTACTACTTACACTAATTATGGAACCATGGGCGAATTTAATAAGATGGGATAACAATATAATAGGTTATAATCTGAATTCCAATTCATTATATAAAATACAGTTGTTTGCTGATGACATTCTTCTCACCCTGACAGACAAAAACACATCTATTCAAGCCCTCTTTAATAACATAAATCTTTTTCAAAGGAAATCTGGTCTAACTTTTAATAATAATAAAACACAAATTCTCTTAATTGGTCCAAAACAATTTAATTTACAAGATGATTATAAAAAATATCTAACTCAATCTGATCAAATTCTTTATTTAGGTATTTCAATTGCCAAAAATATTAAATATATCATACAAATTAATTATAATAATTGCCTTACAATAATAGACAACTTAGCAAAGAAATGGAATAAAATACCTTTCTCTGTGGATGAAAGACTCACTATTATTAAAATGATCTTACTCCCTAAAATTCTTTACATTATTCATTCCATCTCTGTTCCTCTCCCTTATTGGATAATTAAAAAAATAAATGCAATATTTCAAAACTTTTTATGGTTTCCAAATAAATCTAGAATTGCTTTATCTCACCATATGAAAATCTGGGATAATGGAGGCATACCATTGCCTAATTTAGAATTTTATTTAATCTCATCTATAGTAAAAGTGATTTCTCTCTTAATTGATACTGATTATCAAGCTAAATGGAAAAAATTGTTTGAAATATTAATGTTGGATACTATAAAAAATAATTCTCAAAAATTGTTTATAAACAACCCTTCCATTTGGGTCTTAAAAGATCAGCTTTCCACCTCCTTTTCTCTAAAATTTAAAAGTAATTATTTAACACTTCTGCTAAAATCTTTTAGAAATTTCATATTTAAATATAATGTATATAAAGGCTGGTTATTCCTTCTCTTTTGCATAGCCTACACATTAGGTATTCTTTTTACTTCTGATTCTAATAAAATGTGTACATTTAAACAGAAAAACTTATTCTTTTGTTATCAAATGATGTCAGATAATGATTTGAAATCAGTAAATTTACTGGATACTGAATTCAGATTTGATTCCCTTCTTTGGTTGGAGCTACAAGAAGGAAGGAATTTTATATAAAATAAAATTGATTTAATGTCTCCTTCTGTTAAGAAAGTAAGTCAGGAAATCCTTCTTTGTGGCACACCTCATCACTAAGGGCTTTTCATCCAGACAAAAGGAGGTCATTGTCCCACTGTACTCACCCCTCATTAGACCCATTATAGAATACAACACTCCATTTGGTATGTACCTCTCAAGACATCTGCAACAACTAGAAAGGCCACAGAAATACCTCACTAAAAGAATCTCAGGCCTAAAGCAGAAGCCCTATGCTGACCATCTTAAAAAACTCCAGCTATACACTGTCGCATATCGTCTACTCAGAGGTGATCTCTGCTTAACATACAAGGCCATGTCAAACCCAGAGCTGATGGACATGCTACACTTAAAGAAATCCCTATCCCTCAGAGCCACACACTCCAGGGATCTAAACCTTGTCATCACAATAAACAAAACATGTTGGAGGGATAGGTTCCTGACCCAGAGACTACCCAGACTCTGCAATAGACTGCCCATACATGTCAAGCAGAGTGCCTCTTTGGCCCTCTTCAAAAGGAACCTTGATTATTGGATGGGAGAAAGGAAATTCACCCCAGCAGTTTAAATCTAAATCTTTGATATTATTTAATACTCCAGTTCCAACCTGTATTAAGGTGTCTAATTACCCTTTGATTTGGTCTATGCTAGCCATAGCAAGAAAAATAATTACTAGAAATTGGAAATCTAATTCCTGTCCATCATTACAAGAATTTAAAAATCTTCTTAATGAAGTTTGTTGTTTGTAAAAACAGACCATCGGGAATAGAAGTTCTAAAAATACTTCGACACTTCACAGTTGGAATAACATATATGATTTGTTACAAAAGTAGCTTAATATTACAGTATATATCTTTTACATATTTATAAAATATCTTAAATACATTAGATCTATGGTGAACATATTGTATATAGTTATAAATTGTTTATTTTTGTGTTTTTATTTCATGTAAAATTCATTTTGTGTTTTTAAAAAAGAGAGAAAAAGAGATAATTTAATTTAACTTTATTGTATATTAAATTTCTCAAATAAAAAATTATTTAAAAAAAAAAGTCATTGCCCAAGCCTCCATGGTCCACTAAGACCCAGTGCAATCTAAGCACAACATATATTTGTACAACCAAAACTAACAGTCACCAGGTGGAAGGTTATACTAAATCTAGTGCATTGATTTACTCAACAGATATAAATGCAAATCAAAATGCAATAATGATTGTTGATTCCATAGTCAAGCACAATAGTTTTACTCTCACAAGGATATGCAAAAGCAGGGTGACAGATATTGTCTTTCTGAAGCCAAGGCAGCCAATGTTTCAAGGGCCTTTAAGGATCCTAAACCGGGCAAATATTATGGCATGGTGGCAATCCATCTGGGGGTAAATAACCTTGGGTTCTAATCCCACATGGATATGCAGAGAGACATGTCACTGCTCATCATTCATGTCATAAATACAGGAGAAGCCTTGCCATTGAGTGGAATCATTGCTTCATAAAGAATGATACTAACATACAAAGAAAAATAATGAATGATTTTAACAGCTGGGTAACTAGCTGGTATGATTCTAGAGGGATCAATTTTGTGTTATTGCTATATGAGATGCAAGACAATTAAAATTGCTTTACCAGGGATTGCTTACATCTCTCATTCCACAGCATTGATATACCGGTTAACACCTGTGTCGCCCCAGTAGTGCCTTTTTAGGCAAAGTCCAGCTATATAACTTCACAGCCTAACTAGTAAAACAAATCAACCACAAGACCACATCAAGTCGGGGCTATTCAATACTAGGGTGACTAACTAATAAGTTACTGGAATTTGAGGCCATTTATGTGTACATTTACTGAACCTTGTTTTAAATGCTCAGACAGCACTACTTTCATACCTAGGTATGGTGCAGATCATGCCTTTAGACCCAGTCGAAACTGTGGTGGTGTATATTATTTATATAATCTCGAGGCAGACTGCAAATGACATACAAACAGAAGTTATTGTGGTGCATATCACACTAAACAGGATCAATTATCAAATCATAATGTGCTACAGGACCCCCTCTATGTCAGCTGAAAATGATGCTGGATTCCAAAATATTCTGGATAAACTTCCTACAAACAGAAGCTCCATCAAACTGGGTGACTTTACTCAGTGATTAACTGGGAAACCTATACTTCAAATGTAGGATATGCCCAAAACTTAGTAGACTTCACAAACAAAAATTTCCTGGACCAAATTTTCAAAGAACCCACTAGATGACAAAATATTATTTTAATATGGCCCTTGTAAGCATACATCTATATGTACTATTCCCATGGCATTCCCTTCACAGGTTAAATGCGATCATAAATTGGTAATCTCCTCCATTAAAGTCTCAAAATCTTCAGATGCAAATATCACTGAATAAAAGGACTTCAAACATACAAACCATCATCCATCCTCAACCCCTTTTCCCATTTTGCACTTGGGGTCAGAGTGTCACTTTCAACAGTGACAATCTTCTCGAGCCAAGGTTTACACCACCAGTTAGCTAGCCTTGCCATGGTAGTGCATCCATACCATTCACTCACACCTACAGCCAATTTAGAGTACCAATGCACCTAATCTTTGGAATATGGGAAGAAACTAGGACACCCAGAGGAAACCCACATGACCACAGGGAGAACATGCAGACTCTGCACAAAAAGCACCCCAGTCGAGAATCAAACTGGAGAGCCTCTTGCTGTGAGGCGACAATGCTAACCTTTGCACCACTGCAGCCACCCATCACCACTGCAGCCACCCATAATTCAAACATACAAACCATCACTTCTTTGACAAAGTCCCCAAATTCACATATAGCGGCATTGCCCAAGATGTTGATATGGTGAGTGGTTATGCAAATAAATTCTAATCTCACCTGGCTAAATGTATTACTGTAACTGTCCTAACTATATCAAAACAAAATGGGAAATTTAAGAACCAACTAGCATGGTTGTCCAAAATCATAATAAACTATATGGTAAAAGAAAAAAAAACTTCTTAAATTATACATGAAAACTAAAGTCCCTCAGAACTGAGATAACATTAAGAAGTTATCAAAAGAATTGGAAAATGGCATCAGAAAAACAAAAGAATACCATAATCTCAGACTGCTAAAGCCAACTGCAAATCTTTAAAGAAGACAAGGAATAACAACTAACATTGCTCTGAGCTCATTCAAAATGAAAATACCCCACATTCAGTGGATATTGCCAATATGCGTGTATGCACATTCACTGTAAAATTTACCACAGAGACACCTATGTCAAAATTTCTAAAGACCCCCCCCCCCCATTAAAAGTACTTTCAAAAACAAAAACAAAAAACAAAATGGATCTGATAAGTAGCTGTCTGCCTATTAAACAGCAGTAAGCAGGTGATGGCAGACCCACTTTTAAATCTGTTCATCTGGCTTTGACCCCCACATATGGCACATGGGTAGCCCCACCACTAACCGTGAAAATTACAGACCTATTAGTCTGATGAGTCTCACATGCAAAACCATGGAACATGACATAACAAATCTGATTAGTGCTGATATCAATAATCTTATCAGTCTTGATCCCCAGCAGTTTGGCTTTGTCAAGGGTCTGATGAATGTGGTAAACGTCTTCAAGAAGGTGACATCAGTGCTAGACAGTGGGCACACTGTTCATGCAGCATAGCTTGACCTTGCCAAACCATCTGATACCATAACATATACCAACATAATAAACAAGCTAAATGCAGTCCAGCTGACCCTTTTGTAGTTAGATGGATTGCAAATTGGTCGAAGGACTTAACACATACCATGACAGTGCTAGGCAATTCTTCAGAAAACCAAACGGTGATGAGATGAGTGGAGATGACCAGGGATCTGACATGGGACTCTCTATTCAACATCAACTTCTCTGACCTCCAAATCACAAAAAAATGTCCTCTGGTTAACTGAGTTTGCAGATGGTTCCAGCTCTGTAACTGCATACTGATGCATTTTCTGAAGACAGCTTGGTGTGTGATGTAATTTCATTAGGCATTGTTATTCATGATGGATTGTTCATTGCCATATGTACTACTGACTGGCTGTATGCCACATATGCAATAACACACCTGTTCTATAGCCCTGCACTGTGACTGTTTCTACTGAGATCACATTGTCTTTCTGTAGTCAAGTGCAGTTGGGCATTGTCTCTTTGACTCAAAGAAATATGCTACAGCAGTCCTGAACAAGTAGAACTGCACTCATTCATGCCAGAGGATTGTGAGTGTTGTATGTTCACAGATTTGCACTCGATTATTTTATCCATGTTAATAACCAAAATCATTTTACTGCATGCATAAGAATTTCTGAAAAAAATTGTTTGCTGAAACCATTTCTTCAGCAAAACCTCTTGAGATAGCTCATGTATACTGGATGATGCTATCAGTGTTTATAGATAATACATGAAGCACACATTTACCTGAAATTTCCATTCAAATTTGTACTTGTCAAGTGCTCCCATTGTTTATTTCTAATCAGAAATGATCATGTCAGTCACCAAAGGGAAATTATCTGAAATCATGTGTTCAATATCCCAGTGCAGCAAATGTCCAGAAACAATTTCCACCCAGTTTATTGAGTAAGATGTATTCATGCTTCCAAGAAAAATAAAGAAATTCAAAGAAAATAACAGTTTCTTGTGATATGTACTACAAAACTGTATTGTTACCTCCAATGATTGCATGCATGATATACTTTCTCTTACTGTAATTTAAAGTACAGCCATAGCTTATAGTTTTCATGTCAAAAATGATGAAAATAATTGTATGCTCACACTTGCCTCAGATAAAAGACAGGCTGAACATACATGCATTACACATATGCTAAGTGATACAATTGTCAGTACATCATGTGCCTCATGTTGATGTACACCTTTGTCCTACATAAAATAAATCTGCGTATAGAAGCCTGAATGAAATTATATATCCATACTTATTCATTAAAATGTTGTGACAGCTGAACTGTGGTGAGATAATATTTCCTTTTTTCTAGAAGAAAAATCTCCATAGCTTGTCTTTCTTTCCTCGCGTTTACATAAAACAGATTGTAAAATCATATCCTTGTAGCAACTATTTCTTTCCTTAGACTTCTGTTTGCAAAAATGTTTGCACAGTTCAGTTTTCATTTATAATGAACTCTGTCACACTGCTAAATAATTTTTTGCAATTCAAAAATGAATGGAAGTAG